>NC_052517.1:5340913-5450113 GCF_014356525.2 Nilaparvata lugens | reverse complement strand
ATAATAAATGTATTAGGAGCAACAAATATAGATGTAACAATCAATTCGTAATTATTAAACCATGTGATTTTCTATTACCTAAACATGAGAGTTTTGAATAGGCCGACTCTATTTAATCTAGATATAGCTACGCCATTCAAAACCCTTGCATTGTACAGTATGTGTATAATACATGCAGATTATGTGGATTTGCTATTTCCAAAAATGTAAAATATAATGGATTGTAGTTTTTTGGATATATTCCTTGAATTTTTCCCTGTTATGCACATTTAGTTTAACTTACATTTTATAGTTTGGTAATCTATCTATCTCTATATAATATTTAGAAGCGAAATGGCACTCACTCACTCCACTCGCATAACTAAAAATCTACCGGACCAAAAACTATGATATTCCATATCATATGTTACTATAGAACTATAATCTAGATAGTACCTCTTCAAAACAGTTGTTAACTGGCAACTAAATTAATAATTTTGTCAGGTTGGCATTAAGTTGAGTTGATTTTGTTAGGTTGGCACCAAGTTGAAGATTTTAATGCATTTTTGCGGAAAAATTGATTGGGCACTGCTACTTCAATCCTGGAATATTATATTACTAGCCGTCAGGCTCGCATCGCTCGCATATCCGTTTAGTCTGGACCCCTGACTGGATTGTCCTAATAAATATGATAAAAATGAAAAATGCAGGCGAGCGAAGCGAGCCTGCTGATCTAATTCTTGGACGATCCAGTCGGGGGTCCAGGGGCGGAGCCCCTGGCTAGTCGGATATGGCGAGGAAGCGAGCCTGACGGCTAGAATATATAATGAAGGAAAAACTGGCTTATCACGTAGGGGATAGGAAATTCACGTAAATTATAGCTTTCCGAAAAAATTAAGGTACCCCAATTTCTATACTTTCCAAGGTCCCCTGAGTCCGAAAAAGTGGTTTTTGGGTATTGTTCTGTATGTGTGTGTGTATATAATTTATATGAGTGTATGTGCGTCTGTGTACTGATATCTCATCTCCCAGTTAACGAGATGACTTGAAATTTGAATGTAAGGTCCTTACACTATAAGGATCCGACACGAACAATTTTGATCAAATGCAAATCAAGATGTCGGTTAAAATGGCGAAAATGTTGTCAAAAACAGGGTTTTTCGCGATTTTCTCGAAAACGACTCCAACAATTTTGATCAAAATGACTGATGTAGTTGAGAATAGTCAGGCATGCGCACTTGTTTCTGTTTCAACTGTTGCCCTGCACCGGAAAGCTAGGCATCAACTTGTCAGACCACATCTGTACTCACTGTGTGTTTTTCAGGGTGACTTTCATTCTGTCCAAATTTTGATTGACCAAATAACTTTTTTGTGTTTATTAATTATTGAAACAATTGGAATATCAACAACATTCGCCATTCAAAAGCAAAGAGCTAACCTTCCCTTTTATCTTTCAACATAATTTAACTGAACCTTTTAGGTTATTTGTACTTATTTTTATATGCTAGAAAATTTGAAATCTGGAATATTTGAGGAACTCTCAGTGTTTCTCACTCTGTGAAACTTTTACATACGACAGTACGGGTAGCCAGGGGTGCCCATCTCCCCCATGGTCCATGTCTCAAAAAAAAGGCATTCATTTAGGTACTTAAAAACTGTATATTGAAAAAGTCCCCTTCCCCCATTTTCCATATTTTTTTTCTAAAAATCCCCCCAAAATTTAGCCTCATGTCACAACTTGCGACATCAAAACATGCTGTGGGCAGTGGGCAC
Source organism: Nilaparvata lugens (assembly GCF_014356525.2). NCBI lineage: Eukaryota > Metazoa > Arthropoda > Insecta > Hemiptera > Delphacidae > Nilaparvata > Nilaparvata lugens. Next base: position 5,448,361 of record NC_052517.1, on the reverse strand, counting down.
CCCTGACAAGCACAGTGACAACCCAAAACGGTTGCTCACCCAAATTTTGTCCATATATAGCATATAGTAATGTGGACCACACTATATAGTGAGGTCCACGTTATAATGACAGTATGTAAAGGCAGAAGAATAGTGATGCCGATTCTCTACATTAATTAATTATATTTCTACAGTGTCAGAAACATAATTGGCGTCGTTTTGGACCTATAAAACGATAGTACCACCGGCTTTGTCGAATGATAGACAAGGATAGCAAAACCAAAGTTGATCAAATACTGTCATTATAACGTGGACCTCACTATAGCAATGTTATGCTAATGAAACCTACCGTTATAACGTGGACCTCACTATATCTACAATGCAATGTGACCAGTGCCCAATCAAGGCAAGCGCTCATCACAAGGCGACGGAGTGCCGCATTTGAATTTGAAATGACGGTTGAAAATATTCGCTAGAAGGAAACCAATAAAAACTATAAAAATCTACTCAATCACAATTAGTTCTATAAAAATAGTTCATTTAGTTCTTTTCACAAAAAAAGCTGGTCAACATTTGTACGCATTGGTCTAACGTGTGGATGCGGCATAGAGTTCCCGTCATGGACGACCCTTAAAATGAACTAATCTCTCTAACTATTTCACCTTTACTCACTCTGTGGTGTATGATTCAGTTTTAGGTTATGTCGCTGTCCACCAAACGACCAAACAAACATGCAGTCAACTGATAATGATTCATTAGAAGAAATGTACAAACCTCTTCGATTTTTAAGACATACCAGGGATTCTTGATACTGTAATGTAGTCACAATGGAACTGAATAATCAGGTATGGTTGTGATAAGACTTCAGATTCATGTATTTTCTCAGATTTTAAACATTTCTTACTAATGCGCAATACATATATATATGGTACCGTAGTCTGTTTATCTCACTTGGGTTTTACATAAGGTACGAATATTCATTACAAATTAAATGCCATAATTAAGAAACAGTCAATGTAATGAGAATCAATGAGGTACATGCTCTGGATAAGTAGGTACCATATATATGTTTACATTCCTTATTAATATCTTAATCACTTTTATGTTACTAAATAGAACGACTAGCAGTCAAATTGGAACAGGAAAATAGCTTTTTTTCATTGACAGAGGAGAAAACTGTTCATTGACATGGAAAAATAAACGTTTATTTTTTCATTGATAAGGGAAAAAGTTTTTTAACTCATTAATGAGGAATATTTTACATATTTGACTGTTAGTCGTTCTATTTACTAACAGCCCCTTGTGTGTTGGGGCAGTTTTGAAGGGGCAAAAAGAAAAACCCAAGAGACCAGAGATGGGTGAAACTCCAGGCACAAATGTGGGTCAAGAGGCTGAGTCGAGGTTTGCCGGCGACGGGCGCCCTAGGGGCAGTTTGGCGCCCCTCTCTCAGCGGAAGGACCTACAAAAAGGCCAGGAGTGGAACTTACATAGGTCACTAGTTGTGGGTGGAGAGACCAAACCTCACCACTGCTCAAAGAAGGGCGGCCATTTAGGCAAAACTTCTTGGGAGAGGTGAGGCCTTTGACAAAAAAATAAAAAACCCAAGAGATGAATGGAACTCTAGACACAAATGTGGGTCAAGAGGCTGAGTCAGGGGTGGCCGGGTGCCCTAGAGGCAACTTGGCCGCCTCTTCCTCAGCGGAAGGACCTACAAAGAAGGCCAGGAGTGGAAATCACGTAGGTCATGAGGACTAATCAGTCTGAAGAGACTGCCAAGCATATCACACTGGATTGTGACAAGGATTGCAACCAGGTGAAGAATGGAATGTTTGTATAGGGAAAACTCCTGGTTCTTGTAAAGGACATAGGTATTGGTTTGTCTAACACACTACTTGGAAACACAATAAGCTTCGTTTGACATGTGGGGCTCTTTGAACCTTTGGATACTTGAATCTGTCACTTCAAAAACAATAAACAATAGTGCCGGCTTAAAATAAATTTAAATTTAAAAATAAATTTTAACCGTATTTTGTGCGACTGGGCCAAAGTTTTTATTTATAGATTGCTCACTATATCAACAAAATAACAGGAAAACACTTGAACTGGGGAAAATTGCTGTTCAATTTTTGGCATTGTCAGGGAAAAAGTTTTTATCTTTCACATTATTGTAAGGAAATATTTTACCGTAAGTTACCCCCCATCATCACAGATATCGGGAGCATTAAATTATTATTTTCTATGTTTCACAGGTCTGATATTCAATTCTGCCAACTGCAGGTCTGACATGAATTCTTGGTCCTTCGGTTTATATTTTTGACTAAGTGTAGTGTGCAGTGTGTGACAGACTTTCCTGCAGCAGAATTACTGTAATTCGGTAAGTTTAAGACCTGTGTTACACTGGGTCACAATGTCATTTAATATTTTAATAATAATATATAAATCGCAAAATTTCCAATTTCTATAGTGAATTTCACGTTATAATTGACCGAGCGAAGTGAGGTCTAAGATTCAAGTTGACGGTTTGGCATTTCTCCTAATGTTTAAATGATTATATGTTGCGCATTTACGGCGAAACGCGGTAATAGATGTTCATGCAATTTGACAGGTATGTTCCTTTTTTAATTGCGTGTTGACGTACAAGGTTTTTGGAAATTTTGCATTTCAAGGATATATAAAAGGAAGAAGGAGCCTCCTTCATACACCAATATTAGAGTAAAAATCAGACTATAGAATTATTCATCATAAATCAGCTGACAAGTGATTACACAGATGTGTGGAGAAGCCAGTCTATTGCTGTATTTCCATAAGGTCTATAGTTTCAATCAGGTACTTGAGGATGAGAATACTGCGTGAGGTCTACTGTTCACAGAACTACTAGTTTATGTTTTTTTTTTTTACAATAAAGCATAGATTGGGAGAGAAAATCTAAGAATACCTTGTACTGTTTCTCTCCCAAATTTGGTAACATCAAAAAGTCCAAAAGAGGTTATGTCTTATAGATTACCACAAAATTTTCTGTCCAAAAATATTTATAGAAACCATTCTTTTGAATTTAGATCTTGCAAATACCAAAATAATTTACAACACTCAGTTATTTTTACTTTCCTTGCCCTATTACCATAGGTAAGGAAGCTATTGCTTTCCGAAAAAAATAAGGTACCCAAATTTCTATGTGTTTCAAGGTCCCCTGAGTCCAAAAAAGTGGTTTTTGGGTATTGGTCTGTGTGTGTGTGTGTGTGTGGTGTGTGTGTGTGGTGTGTGTATGTGCGTCTGTGTACACAATATCTCACACGATATCACACACTATGAAGAGATAGCAGACTTTGTGTGTCTCCAGCGTTATTATCCTGTCACCAGCTGGCTCAGATCTTTGAATAGTAGACATGAGATGCGCGTGAATGCTAGCGTCAGGTGATCAATTTTCATAACGGCAAGGAAAGTTGTGTGTGTGCACCACACCAGATTTTTATAATAAAAAGCTTGGCATCAGCTGATTAAAAGTGAATTCTGAAAAATTGCTCATGACTTCAGATACAATTTAAACAAAAAATTTCAAGTGGAAAAGATTGAGCATGAAAATCTCTACAATCAATGTTCAGTAACATTTTCACCTGAAATTGAAAAAAAGCTCGAAATTCGAGAAAATGTGATTATTCAATTGCATACTGTTGGCAACTGTTGATTCTATTAAATCATTCACTAGGAAGAGATAGCAGACTTCGTGTGTCTCCAGCGTTATTATCCTGTCACTAGCTGGCTCAGATCTTTGAATAGTAGACATGAGATGCACGTGAATGCTAGCGTCAGGTGATCAATTTTCATAATGGCAAGGAAAGTTGTGTGTGTGCACCACACCAGATTTTTTGTTAAAAATAATCAATGTCTTGAATTAATCAATACTAGCAGGTAACTCATGCTCTGCAAAGTTCCAATTAAAAAAATTGACCTACTGGAATCGTAAATATATTAAAAAAGGCCTATAACCATCCTTGGTAAATTGAGAATTTATTTATTTAAATTAAGAATATCTAGTTAATCAGTCTAGTGGTTCAGACGTGATGATGTGTCATTTATGAATTTCCTATCCCATACGTGTATAAACCTTTTCTCTCCTTTATTATATTATAGATAACGTGGACCACACTTACACTGGTTAGTCAAGACAAGACAAGACATGATCAAACACGTTCAATCAGAATACTTCACATATTTGAGTGTCTAGAAGACATGTCTAATTGCAATGACAAATCAGTGTGAGTTGCATCATAAACAAGAATGTGACTAAACATGTCTGATCATGTCTTGTTTTGTCTCGACTAACTGATATGCACCTAGCCTTATATTGTAGGCACAAAACCATTGTTCTGTACCAAGAAAAAATGTGGAATCAACAAAATCTGTGATCTGAATTTGTGAATCAACAAATCTGTAAATTTTCATTTTAGTTATCAAATAGTTGATTTTTGCCAATTTCTGTTTTCTATTGCAGACATTCTTCATGTTAGCTGTGGCTCTACATCATTTCCAATCCACGGTCATCCTTCAAGACAGTCACATGTAAGCCACTGTGCCATCCTGTTTGTGTTACTAAAGCCTGTGAACAATTACTGAGGTAAAACCTCTAGTGACAGAAGACTGTTTGTTTTACTAAAGCCAGTGAATTACCAATGTAGAACCTTGAAGGTCTTGTAGCTGAAGATTCTTTGTTTTACTAAAGCCAGTGAATTACCAATGTAGAACCTTGAAGGTCTTGTAGCTGAAGATTCTTTGTTCTACTAAAACCAGTGAGTTACCATGGAAAACTTAATTGAGTACTTAGTTTCTGAAAACTCAAAATTTGCACAAATCAAGATGAGCAGACCCAATGTCAGTCATGGAACTATCATGAACACTCTGTTAGATGCCCCAGTCAATCTGTGGTCTAATAGGAGAGATCACTTGAATTTTCTGATCCTCGACCCTTGCATTGCTAGTGATTCTGGTCTGAAAGAAGTTACACAATCGATCTCAAAAGCATACAGAAAAAATCGGGAGAGTTCAGGAGGACCATTGGATTGTACTCCAATTTTGGAATCACCAACATCTTCTGAAAGTATCGCACACCATGATGAAGAAACAAAGGTTGGCATAAGTCAGAATTCAGCCAAAGAACATGTTAATTCTAATATGATATCACAACCATCAACAAGTGCATATCATAAAAATCAAGAGATTTCTGGAAGACCATTGGATTGTACTCCAATTTTAGAATCACCAACATCTTCTGGAATTATCACACACCATGATCAAGAACCAATGGTTGGCACTAGTCAGAATTCTGCCAAAGGACTTGTTTATCCTACTTTGTCATCATCACATGCATATTCCACCAACGAAAACTATTCTGGAGGACCATTATTAGATTGTCCAGCATCACAACCATCAACATCTTCTGAAATTTCTAGACATCATCAAATGACTGCTGTGGCAGATGATGTGAGTATTGACATGGAGGCTGATATCAGAGATATAATGTTGGAGTACCTGAAACTCGGTCTAGTTAAGAAACGCCACCTTAGACTGTCTCACAATACATTCTATGAAGGATTGAAGTATTTGGGAAAGGCGCTGAAAGACAGTAATGTTACAGAATTGAATCTATGTCATAACCATATCAACTGTGATGTGGCAATTGCTATTGCTTTGAACCTGTGTGGGACCAAGATTACATCACTGGATCTTAGTAGGAATAAGATTAAGGAGACTGGAATGAATTATTTGGTGAGTATTCTGAATAATTCTGCATTGACATCCTTGGGTATTGATTGTGGCTTCATAGATGCTGTTGTATCTTACAAGAGGAATGGTGCACAGCTGAAGGTACCAGTACTCGATTTGCACTTTTTTTCCGATGATTATCGGTGTGAAACATTTGACAATATCTGCAAAAATATAATCAGTTATGAACTACCCATTAAGTGCCTGAATGTCAGTCGCATTTCCATCCCTTTTAAGCTGTTACAATCATTGAGTTCTTTGCTGACCAGTTGTCCAATTACACACTTCGATCTCAGTGATTCTCTGTTTGATTTTCAAGGTAAAAATTTGTTTGTGCCAATTTTAAAATCAAGTCAAATCACACACTTGAATTTAAGTGGGAATTATCTGGGTTTTGAAGCTATACATTTTCTAGCAGAAGCATTGAAAGATGGGCCTTGTCATCTAACTGAGCTGGATGTATCCCATGGTGTTTTGAACTGTGTACGTCTACAAGAGTTGGCTCCATCATTGAAAGGTTCAAGTGTAACTACATTAAAATTGGCCAATAATGAACTAGGTAACAATAGTATAAGTGATTTGGTGACTGTATTGAAAGATACCAAAATTTCATGCATTGACCTCAGTTTTAATGATATCCGTTGTAGGAGTTTCAAAGAGTTTTCAAATACTGTGAAACACACAAATCTAACCTCTCTTGAACTCTGTGGAATAGAAATCTGTAATGAATGTATAGAGTGCTTGGGAAATGTTGTGGAAGATAACCCACAGTTGATCTCACTCAATCTCAGCTCTAACCCTATCGACCTGAAAAGCATGCAGATGTTGACATCACATCTAGTTAATAGTAACATAACCTCTCTAAAAATGGGGGGACTTTCTAAAAATAATAAGGACTATAATGCTGCTTTGAGTTGTCTGTTGAAAAGTTTGAAAAACACCAAAGTCACTGATATTGATCTGGGGGGGAATGGCCTAGACTTTGATCAGTTCAAAGAGCTTGGAGACTGTTTAGCTGAGCCAAAGTCAAACATAACCTCACTTGATTTGAGTGTAAAATCAGGGTATAATGGTAGGGAAGGTAAGAAATTGAATGCAACTCCTTGCATCATGAGATACCTGGCTGATGTTCTCAAGAATTCCAAAGTCACACATTTGAATTTGGCAGGGAATAAGATAAAATGCAACAGCTTGAAAAATCTTGTGTTGAATTTGCCGGGGACAAAACTGACATCACTTGACATAAGTTGCAATCAGGGCTTATGTTGTAGTGCATTCTATTTAGCACATGTTTTAAAAAATACAAGAATTACATGTCTCAATCTTGGTGATAATGATGAATATAAATCATGCATTGATGACTTCTATAGATGTTTCAGAGGCACTTCATTCACTGTAGATTCAGATGATGCACTTTCCTCCATCAGTTTCTACTTCTTGTCGAAAGTGTTGAAGGATACGGGCATCACTAGCATTGAACTGAGCTCCACAGAAGCTGATTACGCTGTTTTAAAATATCTCTCCCAAGGATTGTTGGGATCAAAAGTGGAAATGCTCAAGATTAGATATGTTGATCTGCAATCAACAGGTGTTCAAGTTTTGGGTAGAAATCTGCCACATACCCAGATCTCCAGATTGTGTTTGACCAATGCCAGGATAACTAATGAATGTTTCAAGAACCTTCTCGAATCCCTGCCAGGGTCACTGGTGACACATCTTGATGTCTCCCACAACCTCATTGATAGAAACTGTGTCGATTTTGTTGCGACTTGTCTAGAACGTACAAGGATTGAAGAACTCTATTTGATGGGGGGCATGTTTGAGCTAACAACTGCAAAACAATTGTGCGAGAGTGTGAGAGATTGTGAAAGAAATGAAACTCTAGTAGTGATTGGTATCAGGAATGAGAAATTGATTTCCTGTACTAATTTATTCATGTATCCCCCTTTTATTGAGGTTGTTGCAACCCTGGATGGATGTGGGGTGGTGGCAAACATGCTATGCAATGCTTATAAAAACAAAGAGATTTCAAAAGTCATCCATTCTATGACCTATGCCTATTTAGAATATGTGTTTGATAATATTGACATAAATGAGCTTCAGTTGCATAGGTGTCATTTTCATAGAGTTGAAGAGGACTATGGAACAAGTAACCTTGCCTTATTGGAAGTTAACAATGTCAATTACTTTGATGACACCGTTATTCTGAAATTTCTAATGAATGGATGTTTTTCTAGAGCCCTGAAAATTATTAAAAGTGATTACTCCAATGAGCTAATAATTGATGATTCCGAATTTGAAAGGAAGTTGAAAAGCATTAAATTTGATGATGATTATGATGAAAATTTACAAGATTTAAAAATAAAGCATTTCTATGGAGGATTAGAGCCAGTCCCTACAATAAACAATCTAGGGTACTTGGATCTAAGCAGTAACAACATTAGAGGGAAAATATTTAGGAACCTTGTCAGTTTTTTGGTTGGTAGTAAAATTATCTCCTTGAACCTCAGTAACAACAAGCTGAAAGCAGGTGAAGCTGAACTGTTGGCCTGTATACTCCCCAAAACAAACCTAACCTACATAGATTTGCAGGGAAATGATATAAAATATGAAGGCTTCACATATCTCATGGATGTTGTTGAAAAGACCAATATCTGCTGGCTTTCATTGGACGATAATGGGATAGAACTGGATTCTGGGAAACTAGAACTGTCTCCTTACATTGTGCCACGTGTTGACACTCCAATCGCATTTCAAATGCGATATTTGTTTCTAAAGTTGGTAGGCCTATCCCTGAAAGGAGAATTTGAGTTCAAGGCTGCTAAGGACCTTGATGACATTAGTAGCTATGCTAAATTTTTGAAGCATGTTACGCTAGTGCCAAATTCAAATATACACATTTACGATATCATGTACATGCAGAGGAAAGTGCATGATATTCAAGCAATTAAAAAAGTTGATATATTGTAGAAAACATTGCGCATTTGTTTTACAGTTTTGTTGAAACAAGTCAACAAGATCTGGTGAATGTTTTTGGTGAAGATTGTTTTTTGGATCTGGTTAGAGTGTTTGAGGAGCTGGGAATGCACAAATATGTAGTTGGTTTACTCCTGATGAGGAAATTGTATTATGTGGATGATGAGCAGAATATATTGCACCCCATTATTTACAAAATGCTTCCCAAGTATGGGTTGCCAACGTTTATTGAGTATCTAGAGCCAGATAGAAAAAGAAAGATGATTGATTTCTTCCAGACGCATCTAGATATTGATGGGGCTCAGGATATTATTGATGATTTATTGTCAGAACATGATACATAATTGGTTTTCTATCAACAGAGCACGATACATGATTGATTTTATATAGACAGGGTCGATTCTCTATCATCATCTGTTTGTTTTCATTAAGCTTCTTTTACACCACAGTTATTAACAAAATGTTAATAACTTGATCCTTAATATGGGGAAACCGAGCTTCGCTCGTTATTTATACTTTCCTTGCCCTGTTACCATAGGTAAGGAAAGTATTGATTTCCGAAAGAAATTGAGGTACCCAAATTTCTAAATTTTTATACATTTCAAGGTCCCCTGAGTCCAAAAAAGTGGTTTTTGGTATTGGTCTGTATGTGTGTGTGTGTGTGTGTGTGTGTGTGTGTGTGTATGAGTGTATGTGCGTCTGTGTACACGATATCTCATCTCCCAATCAACGGAATGACTTGAAATTTGGAACTAAAGGTCCTTACAATTTAAGGATCCGAAACAAACAATTTCGATCAAATGCAATTCAAGATGGCGGCTAAAATGGTGAAAATGTTCTGACTCTCTCACTCACTTTTTTACCATCCACAGCTGTTTCAGCCAAGGATGAATTATCATTTTAATGTTGTTCAGCGTGTTTTCCCGAGGATGAGACATAGTTCAAACGAATTTTTTATATCATAAACCTATTATGTTCCAAATTTCATGAAAATTGTTAGAGCCGTTTTTGAGATCCGTTGAACATAAATAAGCAGATATGAAAATACAAATATACAGAAATTGCTCGCTTAATATAATAGGATAGATTCTATTAGATTGAACGGAACTTGAAAAACACATATGTTCATCATGTGTATAATAAATTATGTTCAATCTAATTGAATCTATAAGAATTAAGCTGTCAACATGTTGTTAATAACTTTGGTGTAACTGCAGCTTAAAGCTTATAATGTAACCATAGCCATAACTTATCCTATATTTAAATTTAAAAAATATATCTATTAGTTCCATATATCCTTATCTAAAGAAAGTTTTTAGATAAAGTATATATTTCAAAATAATTAAAAATTTGTAAAGTATGTGGTGTAAAAAACACATTGCTATTGATATATAAGGGTGTTAACAAAATATTTTAAGTTGATTAAATTATTTTTTGCTAATAGCTATATTTATAATTATCTCTTGACACTTAGGGAGTATTTATTTATTTTTCTATTAATTATTGAAAAAGTTAAGGACTTATGTCTTGTAAGTGCGAACTCACAGGTGTGGGGGTTTTATATGGTAACTAGCCATCAGGCTCGCTTTGCTCGCCATATCCGTCTAGCCAGGGGGTGGATAGACTGGATCGTCCAAAAATGAGATCAGCGGGCTCGCTTCACTCGCCTGCATTTTTCATCTCAGCATGCTTCATTCCATCAGAAGGTCAAAGTACTTCCTCGCTCGATTCAATCACCAAATAATTTCAATTATTTAGTGCAGGGTGGAAATCTTCCTTAGGATATTATGAGAATTATTGTACTCTTGTCTAGTCTTCAAAATTTTCCCACCTCAGCTAAACCTGTGTACTGAATTTTTGAATCACATCCCTTCTTAAACCATATCCACACTGAACAAATGTTCTACAAACATGTTTGCTGAAAAAGTTTGGGCAAATTTTATTATGTTTGACAAACAATGTTTGCCTGTGGCCAGTGTGGACATGTCACCAAACAAAATATTTGTAAGTGGGAAGAACAGGTTTTATGTTTTACAGCTGCCAACACTGAAAATGTTTGGAAAATAGTAATTTTTTGTTTGACAAACAATGATTGTCCAAACTTTTTAAAATGTTTCTCCCTGAGCTCCCCAACAAACATGTTTGCCAAACATGTATGTTGAACATTTGTTCAGTGTGCACACGGCTTTAAAACTAATCTCCATTCATTCGTATTCCCCTAAATAGTAGGTAGTAATAAATTATAAGAATTATTTAATTTTCCAGCTTTAATAGATTGGTAATGATTTAGCCTGTATTCACAGATTATAAAGACTGGAAATTGATGGTGAAAATTGACATTAATAATTGATGGTGAAAATTGACATTAATTGAAGGTCTGACATTGGAGTGATTCGGTGTTAAACTAGAGAAATAAATACAAAACAACTCTTTTTCTGCTTTAATCTATAACTGTCCGGTTGCAAAAACGCCTGTTAAATTTAATCATGGTTAAATGACATGAGAAACAATCACTTCTTCAAAAAGATGGCATCTGATTAGTCCTCCTTGCATTTAATCACGATTACAATTTAACAGGCTTTTGTGCAACAGGGTATCAAATTTGCAAAATTCACAGATTTCAAGATTTACCTACTCCCTTCCATGCCCGACCGTCAAATTTGTCCTAGTTTCCCCAGCTATGTCTCACTCAACCTTTTGTAATCTGTGGGATGACCTGTTGACAATGGAGTATTGTTATAATATTATGTTGTTCATTTCATGATCAAATTATAGATTTTAAATAATTTTTTATCATTAAATGTTGTACATTTATTACAATATAAATTCCATTGTAATTTATATGTTATTTGCCTTTCATATTTTTAGTTTCTATTTTATAAATTTCCAATTTAGTCTTAGTTTTCAAATTTAGTATTCCAAGTATGAATTTAGTTGTTTCTCTGTTCCACAACCTTGTGTAAGATCTATTTTTAGTGTTTAATTATTAATAATAAATGTATTAGGAGCAACAAAATATAGATGTAACAATCAATTTGTAATTATTAAACCATGTGATTTTCTATTACCTAAACATGAGGGTTTTGAATAGGCCGACTTTATTTTAATCTAAGATATAGCTACGCCATTCAAAACCCTTGCATTGTACAGTACCGGTACGTGTATAATACATTGCAATATTATGTGGATTTGATATTTCCAAAAATGTAAAATATAAATGGATTGTATGTTTTTTGGATATGTTACTTGAATTTTTCCCTTTATGCACATTTAGTTTATAACTTACATCTATAGTTTCGGTAATCTATCTACTAGTAGTTCTGTGAACAGTAGACCTCGCGCAGTTATAAACCGCAGCCTCCTCTTATACTGTCCACCAGAGTAAATCCTGTCTCTGAGATATAGGTATGAAAACGGCTAATGGCTGTTGGGGTTGGTGTATCAAAAATGCTAACATCAAAAGCTAATCTCCTTCAAGACATACTGGCAACAGGCCAGTCCGAGTTCAAAGCAGAGAAAGTTTGAGAGACAATATATGTTATTTTAGTTATTAATTGCATGTGTTATTGCACGCAATCAATAGTTCATTTAATAGTGCATAAAAATTGCATTCAATGAGGCATGCAATTAATAGTCCACACAGCAGCTGATTTTTCACCAATTTACATTGAGATATTGAATTGCATGCGTCATGGCATGCAATTTATAATCCACTCGACAGCTGATTTATGATGAATAATTCTATAGTATGATTTTTACTCTAATATTGGCTTATGAAAGAGGCTCCTTTTTCCTTTTATATTATCTTTGAAATGCAAAATTTCCAAAAACCTTGTATATACATTGACGCGTAATTTAAAAAGGAACATACCTGTCAAATTTCATGAAAATCTATTACTGCGTTTCGCCGTAAATGGGCAACATATAAACATTTAAACATAAAGAGAAATGCCAAACTGTCGACTTGAATCTTAGACCTCACTTCACTCGGTCAATAATAATAAATTTAATAAAGGAAAGAACTGGCTTATACACGTACAGGATAGGAAATTCACGAACGACGCATCATCATGTCTCAACTACTCAACTGAATAACTTGAAATGTTGCATAGAGATTCTTAATTTACCAAGGATAATTATAGGCCTATTTTGGATTCTTCAAGATTTCAGTTGGGCAAGGTTTTAATTGGACCCTTGTGGAGCACGGGTTACTTCAGAGTTGAGAATAGAGCAGTCAGGCATGCGCACTTGGCCTGTTTCATCTGTCACCCTGTACCGGAAAGCTAGGGATCAACTTGTCAGACCACATCTGTACTCACTGTGAGTACAGTGGACAATTTTGTCCATATATAGCATATAGTAACATAGACCACACTGTAGCAATGCTGTGCTAATCAAACACTCATTATAACGTGGATATCACTATAGAAATGTGATGCTAATGAAAACTGCCATTATAACGTGGACCTCATTATACTTACACTCCAATGTGACCAGTGCCCAATCAAGGCAAACGCTCGCCACACCACGAAACGGAGTGCTGCATTTGAAATGGGAAATTGGAAATGACGGTTGAAAATATTCACTAGAAGGAAGACAATAAAAACTATAAAAATCTACTCAATCACAATAATTATTAGTTCTATAGGAATATAATTACACAAAAATAAATTGATGGTCAACATTTGTACGCATTGGGCTAACGTGTGGATGCGGCTTAGAGTCACTGATCTGTAAACTAACTGTACTGTACCCTATACTGTTAGTATAGAGTTACTAACTATATACTGTATACTAACTATACTGTACTCTATACTGTTAGTATAGAGTTCACTGCTTAGAGTACCCGTCATGAAGGACCCTTAAAATGAACCAAATTCTCTAACTATTTCACCTTCACTCACTCTGTGGTGTATTCAGTTTTAGGTTATGTCGCTGTCCACCAAACAAACATGCAGTCAACTGACAATGATTCATAAGAAGAAATGTACAAGCCTCTTGATTTTCCTGTTTTTCTCAATTTTATGTCATACCAGGAATTCTTAATACTGTAATGTAGTCACAAAGGAACTGAATAATCAGGTATGGTTGTGATAAGACTTCAAATTTATGTATTTTCTCAGATTTTAATCATTTCTTACTAATGCGCAATACATACGGTACCATAGTCTGTTTAGCTCACTTGGGGTTTCACGTACGGTATATAAGTATATTCATTACAAATTAAACGCCATAATTAAAAAACAGTTAATTTTATGAGAATCAAATCAAATACTTTTATTGCTGTAACATTTTTTCAAAATGCATAACAAAGTCAAAACATATATAAAACAGATAAGTTAAAACAGTCATAAGTTCACAGATTATGTATCACATATTATCTAACAGTTCATTTTCATTGTATGGACATTTTTCAACAAGGAAAGTTTTTATTCTATTCTTAAAAAGTTTAGTCTCTAGACATTTAATGTTATCAGGTAAATTATTAAACAGTCTGATGCCATACTCAATAAAACCATTTATTGTGTATCAATAATTAGCCTACATTGATTCACTCTAAGAGCAGATGCATTCCTAGTAAAATGATTATGAACAGTATTATTCAAAGGAATAAATGCCTTGGCTATTCAGATCAAATGTAATAATTTGATCAATGAGGTAGATGCTCTGGATAAGTACCATATATGTTTACATTTTATAACTTATTATTCTAACATCACTTTTTTGTTATTAAATAGAACGACTAGGTTATTTTTCATTGACAGAGGGGAAAATGTTTCATTGACATGGAAAAATACTGCCTAGTTTTTTCATTGAGAGGGGAAAAAAAAGTTTTTTATCTCATTAATGAGGAAATATTTTACATATTTGACTGTTAGTCGTTGTATTTAATAAAAGCCCCTGTGGGCTGGAGGAGCTTTGAGTCGATCATCGTACTCAAGAATATGTTGAAAACCAGAATTCACCCACAGCATCCATGCTTGTCTTAAGAGGCGACTAAAAGGGACCTCAAGGCAACTCCAGAAGTTGCCTTGCCTTCAAAACCACGGGATCTGCCCCATCAGGGCAGTTTCGGAGGGGCAAAAAGAAAAACCAAAAGACCAGAGATGGGTGAAATTCCAGGCACAAATGTGGGTCAAGAGGCTGAGTCAAGTTTGCCGGCGCCGGGCGCCCTAGGGGCAGTTTGGCGCCCCCTCTTTCAGCGGAAGGGCCTACAAAAAGGCCAGGAGTGGAACTTACATAGGTCACTAGTTGTTGGTGGAGAGACCAAACCCCACCACTGCTCAAAGAAGGGCGGCCATTTAGGCAAAACTTCTTGGGAGAGGTGAGGCCTTTGACCCAAAAATAAAAAACCCAAGAGACCACAGATGAGTGAAACTCTAGACACAAATGTGGGTCCAGAGGCTGAGTCAGGGGTGGCTGGGTGCCCTAGAGGCAGCTTGGCCACCCCTGACTCAGCTGAGGGACCTACAAAGAAGGCCAGGAGTGGAACTCATGTAGGTCACGAGGACTAATCAGTCTGAAGAGACTGCCAAGCATATCACTCTGGATTGCAACCAGGTGATGAATGGAATGTTAGTATAGGGAAAAACTCCTGGTAAAGGACATAGGTTTTTTTTGTGTAGTTGAGAAGTTGATATTGTGGTAATTATTCATATTGAATGAGAAAGACTAAGAAATTGTCAAAAACCACAGATTTATTGATACTTAGAAAGACCGGTTTTGGTTATTACACCATTGTCAATCTCTGATAAACTGGTTATCAGATATAAACTCTGATATCTGTTTATCAGAGATTGAGAATGGTTATAATACCCGAAACCGGTCTTTCCAAGTAGTATCAATAAATCTGTGGTTTTTGACAATTTCTTAGTCTTTTTCATTCGACATAGGTATTGGTTTGCCTAACATACTACTTGGGAACACAATAAGCTTCGGTTGACGTGTGGGGTTCTTTGAACCTTTGTATCCTTGAATCCGTCCCTTCAAGAACAATAAACAATAGTGCAGGTCACACAAAAGCTGGTTAAAGTTTAACCGGCTTTTGTGCAACCGAGCCCAAGTTTTTATTTATAGATTGTTCACTATATCAACGAAATAACAGGAAATACTTGAAGAGGAGAAAATAGTTGTTCCATTTTTTTCATTGACTGAGAAAAATAACTTATCGATCTTCGGCATTGACAGGGAAAAATAACTGTTTAATTTTTTTCATTACCAGGAAAATGTAACAGTTCAATTTTTGGCATCGTCAGGGTAAAAGTTGTTATCTTTCACATTTGTAAGGAAATATTTTACAGTAACTCACCCCCCATCATCACGGATATCGGGAGCATTAAATTATTATTTTCTATGCTTCAACAGGTCTAATATACCAATTCTGCCAGCTCCAGGTCTGAGATGAGTTCTTGGTCCTTCAGTTTATATTTACTCTTGAGCTATTGGCAACTAATTGTAGTGAGCAGTGTGTGACAGACTTTCCTGCAGCAGAATTACTATAATTTGGTAAGTTTAAGAACTGTGTTACACTGGGTCACAATGTCATTTAATGTTTTAATAATAATAATAATAATATATAAGTCTCAAAATTTCCGATTTCTATAGTGAGGCTCACGTTATAATTTATTCCTTTTTTTACAATAAAACCTTTTTGAAAAAACAGCTTCTCTGATAGGTTCTCGTGGAATTAATCACAGTTAAAATTTAACTGGCTTTCGTGCAACTGGGCCTAACACTTATAATAAGTTCTATGCTTATCCAGTGAGTGCAGGTCTTCCTGATATAACTCACTAAACATGCAACTCCAAGGTTCAACTCACACTTACGCGACTCATGTCGAGAAGAGACTCTACTCTAACCGAGAGCATGTGTTTTGAAATGGTGACGTCGCGGAGACTAGAATCGACTGGTCTGAGTGTCACCATTTGGAAACACATGCTCTCCACTAGAGTCCAGTCTCTTCTCCACCTGAGTCGCCTAAGTGTCAGTTGAGCCTTATAAGTTTGAACCTTGTAATTAAAAAAACAGTTGATGTAATGAGAGTCGATGAGGTAAATCATTTTATGTTACTAAATAGAACGACCAGCAGTCAAATTGGAACAGGAAAATAGCCTTTTTTTCTTCATTGACAGAGGAGAAAATTGTTTCATTGACATGGAAAAATAACCTTTCAATTTTTTCATTGATAGGGGAAAAAAGTTTTTTATTTCATTAAAGAGGAAATATTTTTCAAATCTCACTGTTAGTTGTTCTATTAAAAAAGTGATCTAATAGCAAGCAGTTCGTGATAGATAACAACATTGAAGAATTTAACCTTACAATTTGAAAAAAAATTTAGGTGCAATTCCTTATAAGGATTGTTTACATAAGTCGCCTACATCATTTTTTTCATTTAGCCTACACCTACAGTATGTTATATCTATTGATAGAAAAGTCGTTGATAGGGAATAAATTCTTAAAATTTAACCGGCTTTTGTGCGACCATGCCCAAGTTTCTATAAATAGAAATTGTTCACTATATCAACGAAATAACAGGAAATACTTGAAGAGGAGAAAATAGCTGTTCAATTTTTTCATTGACTGGGAAAAATAACTGATCAATTTTCGGCATTGACGGGGTAAAATAAATGTTTAATTTTTTCATCACCAGGGAAATATAACTGTTCAGTTTTTGGCATTGTCAGGGAAAATTTTTTTATCTTTCACATTTGTAAGGAAATATTTTACAGTAAGTTACCCCCATCTTCACGGCTATAGGGAGCATTAAATTTTTATTTTCTATGTTTCAACAGGCCTAATATACCAGCTCTGCCAACTCCAGGTCAGAGATGAATTCTTGGTACTTCAGTTTATATTCTTGAGCTATTGGCAACTAATTGTAGTATGCAGTGTGTGACAGACTTTCCTGCAGCAGAATTACTATAATTTGGTAAGCTTAAGAACTGTGTTACACTGGGTCACAATGTCATTTGATATGTTTAATAATAATATTATATAATTCGCAAAATTTCCAATTTCTATAGTGAGGTTCACGTTTTAATTAATTGTTTTTTATACGATAAAGCACAGATTGGGAGAGAAAAACTAAGAATACCTTGTACTATTTCTCTCCCAAATCTAGGTGACATTAAAAGTTCAAATGAGGTTATATCTTCTAGATTACCACAGTATTTTCTGTCCAGAAATATTTATACAAACCATTCTTTGGAATTTAGATGTTCCAAATACCAAAATAATAATTTGTAACACTCAGTTATATTTAAAATAGAGAATATTCACTTATTAGAGAAATTTTCATACACAAACCAAAAAACAAACTTACTCCTAAATGGTTCAATAGTTTCGGATGTATTTGGATTATTAATAAATAATAATATCATTCAATTTAATAATGACAGTATCCTTGTCTATCATTCGACAAATCAGATAGCTCTATCATTCTTGAGTTCTGCAACGTTGGCATAGGCATATCGTGTTCAAAAATGTAGAAATACAATCTATGAACAAAATATTCAATAATAATGAACTTCCATAATTGAGAATTAATTATAGCCTACTCCTACATTGTTAAAAAATTAACTGGCAAATTTGCGGGAGCTATAGTGAGGTCCACGTTATAATGGCAGTGGAGAAAGATAGAATAATGGTGCCAATCCTCCGTCTTGTCAATGCCTTCTACAGACGGTTGATGATACAGGTTCTAGATGTAATATTAACTGTTCATTCCAGTTTAAAATAATAAATTATATTTTATTAAGCTAGAAATAATATTTTTCAATAATTTCATAATTGAGATGAAATATTTTATCAATTAATTATTCATTCTACATTCTTAAAAGACGATCTGGCAAGAGAGCAAAGTGAGAAAGAGATAGCGCTATCCACTTTGTTGAATGATAGACAAGGATAGCAATACCATTGCTAATCAAACACTGGCATTACAACGTGGACCTCACTATAGATTAGTATAGCACTATCTGATTTGTCAAATTGGAGACAAAGTATAGCAACATCAATGTCAATCAAATACTGTCATTATAACTTCTTGTTTGAAAGTGTTTGCTCAGTAAATTGGACATACATGATAAAAAGTTGAATAACATAGCCACCATTCTGGATTAGTATTTGGATCAAAATTTGGGGGAGCAATACAATAGTATATTTTGCACCCAGGGTCGAAAATTAGACTTTTCCGGCTCGAAATCGGTTTTCAAGTCCGAGGCCGTAGGCCGTAGTCCTCGGAAAAGATTGAGAGCCGGAAAAACATTTTTGCCCATGGTGTGAACGCTATTTTTTGCCACACACAAAAATAAACAATATATATATGAGAATAGTTGTTTACTAAGCACTTCCAAAAGCAGAAGTGGAAGGTGATAGCTCTAGCAAATCTGAGGTAATCTAAATATCAGGAAATTGTCCAAGTATTTTTATTTTTTATTCTGATTTGTCTAAATAACCTAAAAGATGATGTTCAATTATGTGGGAGGTTGAGTTTATACTTTTTTATTCTTTCAAATGACAATAAGATGATATTATAATAAATGTTCCAATTATTGAATAATGAACACAAATAATGAAAAGTTTTTTGATCGGCTGTTTTTTGATCACCTTTCTTAGTTCCATGTTAGCAGCTGGAAAGGGTACTCTTTCCGGCCTAGGCCGGAAAGAAACCTGTTCTGATGTCAGACGAGAGTCATCTGCAAACAATGTCTTTCAGATCTACGTAGGGAATGGAAAACAGCTGCTTTCTGTGCAGTGTGGCGAAAAAGTTATATAACATAGCCACCATTCTGGATTAGTATTTGGATTAAAATTTGGGGGAGCAACACAAATTTTATAAAGTGAAAGATTATAATTTTTCTGGACTACAGTGAGGTCCTCGTTATAAAGGCAGTGTTTCATTGGCATTGGTATTCTTATCCTTGTCTATCATTCCATGAAATAGATAGTGCTATCCTTTTCTAGTTGAACAATCAGCTATTAGTAGGAGAGTAAGTGGTTGAACAGTTGACGTTTGTCAACTAGAGACAGGAAAGAATCCTTGTATCATTTTTGTATCATCTTCCTATAGTGAGGTCCACGTTATAATGGCAGTGTTCGATTAATATTGGTGTTGTTATCCTTGTCTATCATCCGACAAAGCAGGAAGTGCTATCCTTTTCTATATATGGCAGTGTTTGATTAGCTATGGTATTGCTAACCTTGTCTTCCATTCAACAAAGCTAATAGCACTATCTATTTCTCGCTTTGTTCTGTTGCCAGATTGTCTTTTAACAATGTAGAGTTAATAATAAATTAACATAATATTCCATCTTGGTTATGAAAACTCATTATTAAATTATTAGAAAATATAATTTCTTGCTTAATAAAATGAAATCAATCATTTTAAACGAGAATGAACAGTTAATATTACCACAGACAAAATAAGTGATATTACCTAAGAAACCTGTATCAGCTACCGTCTATAGAAGGCATTGACAAGACAGAGGATCGGCAACGTTGTTCTCCTTCTTTTCTCCACTGCCATTATAACGTGGACCTCACTACAGTATATGGACAAAATTTGGGGGAGCAACCGTTTTGGGATTTGCCTGTTGGTCCTCCCTCAATTATTTCAATGGTGTAATATTAACTGTTCATTTTTGTTTAGAATAATCAATGAATTAAAATAAAACAACAATTAAAAAATAAATAAAAATAATCAATTTATTTATTTATTATTATGGCTTTTTCGGCAGAGAGATCCTTTCGGATGTTCTGCCTTACCCTATTATCCAATGTCATTTCCTATCAACACTCAATTTTATAGGCTACATATTGAGTTCTTCATTTTTTTCACTAAAAATTTGCACTTTTACTTCCTGAGTTCCTATTTTTAAAATCAAGAAAACTATTTTCAAACACAAAATCACATTTAGAAAACAAACTATAAAAATTTTGATGATAATAATAGGGGTATAAACAATGTTGGAGTTAGCTGGCTAAGTCGAGCTATTCGCTATCTCCAGCTATTTGCTAAGTCTGTGCTAACTCAATGCTATAGTGGTACGTTAGAAAAAAATTAACAGACGAGATAGCAGATAGCGCAGGTTTGAGTCCACTAACTGTAGCAATCTCTGTTAAAACGGCAGTCATATGTTTATAATCTTACTTTTGAGATATAATAAACTTTTAGTTAGACAAATTATCCGCTTGGATCGCTACTGCAGTTAGCTAATAGCATATGGGTTTAGATGGGGCGTTCACAATCCAGAGTTATCAAATAGCACTTTAGCTGGCTAAAACAACATTGTGAATACCCCTATTGAACTGAAAATTTCACATTACAATTTTTTCCATGGCAACCAAAATAATTAATGTCTTGAATTAATAAATACTAGCAGGTAACTCATGCTCTACAAGGGTCCAATTGAAAACTTGATGTACTGAAATCGTGAAGAATTTAAAATAGACTATAACCATCCTTGGTAGATTACGAATCTAGGAGAGGTTATCTCTATAAAGTAAAGACCGTTGGGAAATTTCTCGCCATGAGGTTGGCTAACCTCTTACTCTCTCCAGTTTCTGACAATCACAGCCTCCATCTCTCTCCCACAAGCCTACCCACTCCCCACAATTATTATTATGAGTGCAGTCTGAGTAGTGGATTTTTATTCCACTTCGAAATGCATCAGTAGGGATAGCCCTTTCTGATGGAGAGAAAAGCATGTATACACTTTTTTCACATTAAGTGTCAGCGTATGATGATCAAGACATGACTTCACTTTGGTCAGACCAGACTCAGTCAAACGCTTAGTCTCTTGCCAGCTGGATCCAGTGAAAATCAAGGCCGTATCATCTGCAAAGGAGATTGCATGACATCCGTTTATGTGGATTTTCAAGAGTTCATTGATATAGACTAAAAATAATATCGGCGAGAGAACAGTACCTTGAGGAAGACCATATTCAGACAATGTCACTTTGTTGGTTTCAAGGATCTGTACTCTTTTATGCAAGTAACCCTTAAATAAATTTAACACATTTCCCCGGAAACCTATTCTCTCCATTTTATACAGAAGGACACTATGAGGAATGGTATCATAGGCCTTAGCCAGGTCTATAAAAACTGCCAGGGTTTTTTTACTGTTTTGGAAATTTGGCGTTATAATTCTTACCAACTCAGTCATTGTGTCTTCGGTGGATTTTCCCTCTTGGAAAACGTATTGGTTAGCAGCAATAAATTTATATTTTTTAAAGTATACCAATATACGTTTCTTAATTATCTTCTCAAACATTTTTGATAGATTGCTAATAAGACTGATGGGGCAGTAATTCTTGGGCGCCTTCCTGTCACCAGATTTATAAAGTGGAATTATTTTTGCAATTTTAAAATGAGATGGAAAATGGCCAATTTCGAAACACTTATTAAATAACATTGACAAGGGCTTAGCTATGTACTCAGCAATATTCTTCAAGCATATGTTGCCTATTCCATCCATCCCCGGAGAGGCATTACTTTTCAAGTTCTTGATACAAAGTAATACCTCATCATAACTCGATGGGTGCAAAAAGAATGAATTCGGAGAGTTGGCCGCTGAACAAGGTGAGTACTGTGAGTTAAAAAAACTCTGTGTAGACCTATCCTGGATTTTCTCTGCATAATTTCTTCCTACTTCCGAAAAATATTTATTTATAATAGCAGGGTCAATTTCTGGTGGTTTATACTTACATTGCATCTCTAGAATCTCCTCTATGCAGTTCCAAGTCTTTTTACTATTACCTTTGGAGTTTGATATTTTAGTTCTGTAATAGTCAAGTTTAGTTTTTTTAATAAGCTTGTTCAACATATTTCTATAGATTTTATAAGTATTTTGTAATTGGACATTGAAGGGTTCACTGTTCAATTTTTTATGCATCTTGTCTCGTTCCCTGATGGATCTTATCAACCCTGGAGTTATCCATTTTTTAGTGGTTTATTTCTGTTTTTAATTTTGATTTGAACAGTAGCAGATTTCATGTACCGCATCAGTTTACAGTAAAATTCATTAATTTTATCATCTAAATACATATTATCGCCATTAAAAGAAGCCTCATTTTCCCAGTTTTCTTGTTTTAACTTGTCAATCAATTTAGTATAATCAATTTTTTCAGTGAATGTCACTCCAATTCCCTTTGAACCAGTGTATGAGTTTCCTAAGTGGAAAGTTGTACAGAAATGGTCCATAATATACGTTTTTTGTATAGAGCTAAGGACATAACTATCTCCAAAATTGAAATTTTTCCAAAATATATGATCTATACATGTATTCGAGTTACCTGAAATACGAGTAGGTTTATTTATAAGGGATTTCAGACCATACATTTGCAAGAGACTGTTGTATTCCATTGCTAAGTTACTGTTGCTTGAAATGTCAATATTTAAATCTCCAATGAAGAGAACATTTTCAGTTTTATTAATACCAGATAAATTCGTATCTAGGTCATTCAGAAAAGCTTCTATATTCGAGGATGGAAATCTGTAGACTGCAAATAATGTGATAGGGTATTTAAAAGCCTCTAATCTAATAGCGATAAGATCCGCTTCCAAATTCTGACAATCAAGATAGCATACATCAATAGATTCCTTCACAAAAATACACAATCCGTTACTTCTATTCAGTTGTCCTGGTTTATCTATAACTGTATAGCCATCGATGCTATAGTGGAAGTTCCTGTCTTTCATCATCCAAGTTTCGGTTAAAACTTGGATATTATAGATAACGTGGATCACACTTAGGCTGGTTAGTCAAGACAACACAAGACATGATCAGAATTGTTCAGTCACAATACTTCACATAGTTGCATGTCTAGAAGACATCTCTAATTGCAATGACCAATCAGTGTGAGTGGCGTCATAATCAACAATGTGAAGTATTGTGACTAAACTTGTCTGATTATGTCTTGTTTTGTCTCGACTAACTATGCGCCTAGCCTTATATTGTAGGCACAAAACCATTGTTCTGTACCAAGAAAAAATGTGGAATCAACAAAATCTGTGATCTGAATTTGTAAACCAACAAATCTGTAAATTTTCATTTTAGTTTTCAAATAGTTGATTGCTGCCAATTTCTGTTTTCTATTGCAGACATTCTTCATGCAAGCTGTCGGCCTACATCATTTCCGATCCACGGTCATCCTTCAAGACAGTCACATGTATACCACTGTGCCCATCCTGTTTGTGTTACTAAAGCCTGTGAACAATTACTGAGGTAAAACCTCTAGTGACTGAAGACTGTTTGTTTTACTAAAGCCAGTGAATTACTAATGTAGAACCTTGAAGGTCTTGTGGCTGAAGATTCTTTGTTTTACTAAAGCCAGTGAATTACCAATGTAGAACCTTGAAGGTCTTGTTGCTGAAGATTCTTTGTTTTACTAAAGCCAGTGAATTACCAATGTAGAACCTTGAAGGTCTTGTAGCTGAAGATTCTTTGTTTTACTAAAGCCAGTGAATTACCAATGTAGAACCTTGAAGGTCTTGTAGCTGAAGATTCTTTGTTTTACTAAAGCCAGTGAATTACCAATGTAGAACCTTGAAGGTCTTGTGGCTGAAGATTCTTTGTTTTACTAAAGCCAGTGAATTACCAATGTAGAACCTTGAAGGTCTTGTAGCTGAAGATTCTTTGTTTTACTAAAGCCAGTGAATTACCAATGTAGAACCTTGAAGGTCTTGTAGCAGAAGATTCTTTGTTTTACTAAAGCCAGTGAATTACCAATGTAGAACCTTGAAGGTCTTGTGGCTGAAGATTCTTTGTTTTACTAAAGCCAGTGAATTACCAATGTAGAACCTTGAAGGTCTTGTAGCTGAAGATTCTTTGTTTCACTAAAGCCAGTGAATTACCAATGTAGAACCTTGAAGGTCTTGTAGTGGAAGATTCTTTGTTTTACTAAAGCCAGTGAATTACCAATGTAGAACCTTGAAGGTCTTGTAGCTGAAGATTCTTTGTTTTACTAAAGCCAGTGAATTACCAATGTAGAACCTTGAAGGTCTTGTAGCAGAAGATTCTTTGTTTTACTAAAGCCAGTGAATTACCAATGTAGAACCTTGAAGGTCTTGTGGCTGAAGATTCTTTGTTTTACTAAAGCCAGTGAATTACCAATGTAGAACCTTGAAGGTTTTGTGACTGAAGATTCTTTGTTTTACTAAAGCCAGTGAATTACCAATGTAGAACCTTGAAGGTCTTGTAGCTGAAGATTCTTTGTTTTACTAAAGCCAGTGAATTACCAATGTAGAACCTTGAAGGTCTTGTAGCAGAAGATTCTTTGTTTTACTAAAGCCAGTGAATTACCAATGTAGAACCTTGAAGGTCTTGTGACTGGAGATTCTTTGTTTTACTAAAGCCAGTGAATTACCAATGTAGAACCTTGAAGGTCTTGTAGCTGAAGATTCTTTGTTTTACTAAAGCCAGTGAATTACCAATGTAGAACCTTGAAGGTCTTGTAGCAGAAGATTCTTTGTTTTACTAAAGCCAGTGAATTACCAATGTAGAACCTTGAAGGTCTTGTAGCTGAAGATTCTTTGTTTTACTAAAGCCAGTGAATTACCAATGTAGAACCTTGAAGGTCTTGTGACTGGAGATTCTTTGTTTTACTAAAGCCAGTGAATTACCAATGTAGAACCTTGAAGGTCTTGTAGCTGAAGATTCTTTGTTTTACTCAAGCCAGTGAATTACCAATGTAGAACCTTGAAGGTCTTGTAGCAGAAGATTCTTTGTTTTACTAAAGCTAGTGAATTACCAATGTAGAACCTTGAAGGTCTTGTGGCTGAAGATGCTTTGTTTTACTAAAGCCAGTGAATTACTAATGTAGATCCTTGAAGGTCTTGTGGCTGAAGATTCTTTGTTCTACTAAAACCAGTGAGTTACCATGGAAAACTTAATTGAATACTTAGTTTCTGAAAACTCAAAATCTGCACAAATCAAGATGAGCAGTCCCAATGTTAGTCATGGAACTATCATGAACACTCTGTTGGATGCCCCACTCAATCTGTGGTCTAATAGGAGAGATCACTTGAATTTTCTGATCCTCGACCCTTGCATTGCTAGTGATTCTGGTCTGAAAGAAGTTACACAATCGATCTCAAAAGCATACAGGAAAAATCGAGAGAGTTCAGGAGGACCATTGGATTGTACTCCAATTTCAGAATCACCAACATCTTCTGAAAGTATCGCACACCATGATCAAGAAACTAAGGTTGGTACAAGTCAGAATTCAGCCAAAGAACATGTTTATCCTAATATGATATCAGAACCATCAACAAGTGAATATCATAAAAATCAAGAGATTTCTGGAAGACCATTGGATTGTACTCCAATTTTAGAATCACCAACATCTTCTGGAATTATCACACACCATGATCAAGAACCAATGGTTGGCACTAGTCAGAATTCTGCCAAAGGACTTGTTTATCCTACTTTGTCATCATCACATGCATATTCCACCAACGAAAACTATTCTGGAGGACCATTATTAGATTGTCCAGCATCACAACCATCGACATCTTCTGAAATTTCTAGACATCATCAAATGACTGCTGTGGCAGATGATGTGAGTATTGACATGGAGGCTGATATCAGAGATATAATGTTGAAGTACCTAAAACTCGGTCCAGTTAAGAAACGCCACCCTGAAGTGTCTCACAATACATTCATTGAAGGATTGAAGTATTTGGGAAAGGTGCTGAAAGACAGTAATGTTACAGAATTGAATCTATGTAATAACAATATCAACTGTGATGTGGCAATTGCTATTGCTTTGAACCTGTGTGGGACCAAGATTACATCACTGGATCTTAGTAGGAATGAGATTATGGAGACTGGAATGAATTATTTGGTGAGTATTCTGAATAATTCTGCATTGACATCCTTGGGTATTGATTGTGGCTTCATAGATGCTGTTGTATCTTACAAGAGGAATGGTGCACAGCTGAAGGTACCAGTACTCGATTTGTACTGCTGTGAGTTCTATTTTTCCGATGATTATCAGTGTGAAACATTTGACAATATCTGCAAAAATATAATCAGTTATGAACTACCCATTAAGTGCCTGAATGTCAGTCGCAATTCCATCCCTTTTAAGCTGTTACAATCATTGAGTTCTTTGCTGACCAGTTGTCCAATTACGCACTTCGATCTCAGTGATTCTCTGTTTGATTTTGAAGGTAAAAATTTGTTTGTGCCAATTTTAAAATCAAGTCAAATCACACACTTGAATTTAAGTGGGAATAAGATAAAATTTGAAGCTATACATTTTCTAGCGGAAGCATTGAAAGATGGGCCTTGTCATCTAACTGAGCTGGATGTATCCCATGGTGTTTTGAACTGTGTACGTCTACAAGAGTTGGCTCCATCATTGAAAGGTTCAAATGTAACTACATTAAAATTGGCCAATAATGAACTAGATAACAATAGTATAAGTAGTTTGGTGACTGTATTGAAAGATACCCAAATTTCATGCATTGACCTCAGTTTCAATGATATCCGTTGTCGGAGTTTCAAAGAGTTTTCAAATACTGTAAAACACACAAAACTAACCTCTCTTGAACTCTGTGGAATAGAAATCTGTAATGAATGTATAGAGTGCTTGGGAAATGTTGTGGAAGATAACCCACAGTTGATCTCACTCAATCTCAGCTCTAACCCCATCAACCTGAAAAGCATGCACATTTTGACATCACATCTAGTTAATAGTAACATAACCTCTCTAAAAATGGGGGGACTTTCTAAAAATAATAATGACTATAATGCTGCTTTGAGTTGTCTGTTGAAAAGTTTGAAAAACACCAAAGTCACTGATATTGATCTGGGGGGGAATGGCCTAGACTTTGATCAGCTCAAAGAGCTTGGAGACTGTTTAGCTGATCCAAAGTCAAACATAACCTCACTTGATTTGAGTGTAAAATCAGGGTATAATGGTAGGGAAGGTAAGAAATTGAATGCAACTCCTTGCATCATGAGATACCTGGCTGATGTTCTCAAGAATTCCAAAGTCACACATTTGAATTTGGCGGGGAATATGATAAAATGCAACAGCTTGAAAAATCTTGTGTTGAATTTGCCGGGGACAAAGCTGACATCGCTTGACATAAGTTGCAATCAGGGTATATGTTGTAGTGCATTCTATTTAGCACATGTTTTAAAAAATACAAGAATTGCATGTCTCAATCTTGGTGATAATGCTGGATATTATGAATCATGCATTGATGACTTCTATAGATGTTTCAGAGACACTTCATTCACTGTAGGTTCAGGTGATGCACTTTCCTCCATCAGTTTCTACTTCTTGTCGAAAGTGTTGAAGGATACGGGCATCACTAGCATTGAACTGAGCTCCACAGAAGCTGATTACGCTGTTTTAAAATATCTCTCCCAAGGATTGTTGGGATCAAAAGTGGAAATGCTCAAGATTAGATATGTTGATCTGCAATCAACAGGTGTTCAAGTTTTGGGTAGAAATCTGCCACATACCCAGATCTCCAGATTGTGTTTGACCAATGCCAGGATAACTAATGAATGTTTCAAGAACCTTCTCGAATCCCTGGCAGGGTCACTGGTGACACATCTTGATGTCTCCCACAACCACATTGATAGAAACTGTGTCGATTTTGTTGCAACTTGTCTAGAACGTACAAGGATTGAAGAACTCTATTTAATGGGGGGCATTTTTGAGCTAACAACTGCAAAACAATTGTGCGAGAGTGTGAGAGATTGTGAAAGAAATGAAACTCTAGTAGTAATTGGTATCAGGAATGAGGAATTGATTTCCTGTACCAATTTGTTCATGTATCCCCCTTTTATTGAGGTTGTTGCAACTGTGGATGAATGTGGGGTGGCGGCAAACATGCTATGCAATGCTTATAATAACAAAGAGATTTCAAAAATCATCCATTCTATGACCTATGTCTATTTAGAAGATGTGTTTGATAATATTGACATAAATGAGCTTCAGTTGCATAGATCTCATTTTCATCGAGTTGAAGAGGACTATGGAACAAGTAACCTTGCCTTATTGGAAGTTAACAATGTCAATTACTTTGATGACACCGTTATTTTGAAATTTCTAATGAATGGATGTTTTTCTAGAGCCCTGAAAATTATTAAAAGTGATAACTCCAATGAGCTAATAATTGATGATTCCGAATTTGAAAGGAAGTTGAAAAGCATTAAATTTGATGATGATTATGATGAAAATTTACAAGATTTAAAAATAAAGCATTTCTATGAAGGATTAGAGCCAGTCCCTACAATAAACAATCTAGGGTACTTGGATCTCAGCAGTAACAACATTAGAGGGAAAATATTTAGGAACCTTGTCAGTTTTTTGGTTGGTAGTAAAATTATCTCCTTGAACCTCAGTAACAACAAGCTGAAAGCAGGTGAAGCTGAACTGTTGGCCTGTATACTCCCCAAAACAAACCTAACCTACATAGATTTGCAGGGAAATGATATAAAATACGAAGGCTTCACATATCTCATGGATGTTGTTGAAAAGACCAATATTTGCTGGCTTTCATTGGGCGATAATGGGATAGAACTGAAGTCTGGGAAACTAGAACTATCTCCATACATTGTGCCACGTGTTGACACTCCAATCGCATTTCAAATGCGATATTTTTTTGTAAAGTTGGTAGGCCTATCCCTGAACGGAGAATTTGAGTTCAAGGCTGCTAAAGACCTTGATGACATCAGTAGCTATGCTAAATTTTTGAAGCATGTTACGCTAGTGCCAAATTCAAATATACACATTTACGATATCATGTACATGCAGAGGAAGGTGCATGATATTCAAGCAATTAAAAAAGTTGATATATTTGTAGAAAACATTACGCATTTGTTTTACACTTTTGTTGAAACAAGTCAACAAGATCTGGTGAATGTTTTTGGTGATGATTGTTTTTTGGATCTGGTTAGAGTGTTTGAGGAGCTGGGAATGCACGAATATGTAGTTGGTTTACTCCTGATGAGGAAACTGTATTATGTGGATGATGAGCAGAATATATTGCACCCCATTATTTACAAAATGCTTCCCAAGTATGGGTTGCCAACGTTTATTGAGTATCTAGAGCCAGATAGAAAAAGAAAGATGATTGATTTCTTCCAGACGCATCTAGATATTGATGGGGCTCAGGATATTATTGATGATTTATTGTCAGAACATGATACATAATTGGTTTTCTATCAACAGAGCACGATACATGATTGATTTATATCGACAGAGTCGATTCTCTATGTATAGGGTCAATTCTCTATCATCATTTGTTTCCATTAAGCTGCGTTTACACCACAGTTATTAACAAAATGTTAATAACTTGATCCTTAATGTTGGGGAAACAAGCTTTGCTCGTTATTTTCACTTTCCTTGCCCTATTACCATAGGTAAGGAAAGTATTGATTTCCGAGAAAAATTAAGGTACCCAAATTTCTAAATTGTTATACGTTTCAAGGTCCCCTGAGTCCAAAAAAGTGGTTTTTGGGTATTGGTTTGTATGTGTGTGTGTGTGTGTATGTGCATCTGTGTACATGATATCTCTTCTTCCAATTAACAGAATGACTTGAAATTTGGAACTTATGGTCCTTATAGTATAAGGATCCAACATGAACAATTTTGATCAAATGCAATTCAAGATGGCGGCAAAAATGTTGTCAAAAACAGGGTTTTTCGTGATTTTCTCGAAAACGGCTCCAACGATTTTTATTAAATTTATACCTAGAATAGTTATTGATAAACTCTATCAACTGCCTTAAGTCTCATATCTGTGAAAACTTCAGGAGCTCTGCCACATCTACACAAAGTTCGATTTTAGATTTCTAATTATCTGGCTTCAGATACAATTTAAACAAAACAATTCATTGAAAATGTTGAGCATGAAAATCTCTACAATTAATGTCTAGTAACATTTTCACCTAAAATTTAAAATAAGCTCGAAATTTGAGAAAATGTGATTATTCAATATTGCAAACTGTTGGTAACTGTGGATTCTATTAAATCATTCACTATGAAAATATAGCAGACTTGTGTGTCTCCAGCGTTATTGTCCTGTCACCAGCTGGCTCAGATCTTTGAATAGTAGACTTGAAATGCGTGTGAAAACTAGTGTCAGGTGATCAATTTTCATAATGGCAAGGGAAGTTGTGTGAGTGTGCCACACCAGATTTTCATTAATTATTGATAAATAGAACACATTTCTCTAAAATGATTGTGTTTATATTTCACAGCTGGCTATATGTCATCTTATGAATTTCGGGGATGCAATATTTTGATTTTTCACATACTCACATGCTCACTCACTTTTTTACCATCCACAGCTGTTTCAGCCAAGGATGAATATTATCATTTTAATGTTGTCCAGCTTGTTTTCCCAAGGATGAGTACAATCGAATTTTTATATCATAAACCTACTATGTTCCAAATTTTGTGAAAATTTATTGTTAGAGCCGTTTTCGAGATCCGTTGAACATAAATAAGCAGATATAAAAATACAAATATACGGAAATTGCTTGCTTAATATAATAGGATAGATTCTATTAAATTGAACGGAACTTGACAAACACATGTGATCATCATGTGTAACCATAGCCATAACTTATCCTATATTTAAATTTAAAAATATATCTATTAGTTCCATATATCCTTATCTAAAGAAAGTTTTTAGATAAAGTATATATATCCAAATAATTAAAAATTAGTAAAGTATGTGGTATAAAAAAAAACACGTTGTTATTGATATATAAGGGTGTTAACAAAATATTTTAAAGTTAATTACCCTTTCTATCCCAATTTATGAAAAAACAAGATGAAAAAATCATTCTGGTGTTTTTATGTTTCAAAACACTCTTGAAAATGAGAAAATAATTTTTCCCAAATTTTTCTCACCCTCCAGGGGCCCCTAGGGGTATGTTGTTTTAAAACAACATTGGGACATTTGGGTCATTTCAAATATGTATAGTAAAAAATTTTGGTTTTGCATTAGAAAAGTCAATGGTACTTTCATCATGCTTTATTCAAGGAAAGGTGAATGATTTCATTATGGAATCATTCCTAATCAATATTTTTTTCTTGATTTCAACATTATAACAATGAAAGTCACATAATAAAATTCTCAAGAGTAGTAAAATGGATTCTCAAAAATGTGATACACAGAACCAGATTTTGGTGACTAACTTATTTATTATATTCATAACTGATACATATTTACATAATATAAAAACGTGGAATTGAAACTGAAAATAAGGTTCTAAATATCATAAATTTCCTACTTTTTTAAAACTATATTTTGGTTACTAACTTATTTATTATGTTCATATCTAACTGATACTTACATAATATGAAACAAACTAAAAACTGAAAATTGGGGTTTATCATATTATAAATTTACTACTTTACTACATCTACTTACATCTACTACTTTATCATATTTACTATTTTTGTAGAACAAGTTGTTCCTTGTAGCCTATTGGATTTTTTTATTTTATCTATGGTAATCATTGAAGCACATTCTGTTTGGGACTGAGCAAAGACGTACTCCACATTTTGTGCAATACACCTTGGTGTACCCAGTCTTACACAGCTTGCAATGTCCTTGTTTTGCAAAATACCCATGTTCGTGCCCAATATTTCTTCCAGTGTCTGGAGAAAAAGGGAATTATGAAGCTAGGTTACACTATGTAGCAGAGCTACATGTAGCTCAGCTATAAAGCTCTGCTACAAGTTCAAAAAGTGACTTATTCTCACTTTTATGCAACTATAGCAGTTGAGCCTATTTTCTCAGCTATATAGCAGAAAATGAGCTATCCAAAATTTACAAAATTATCCAATATCTTCTCTCTCTTCTCTGTGCTGAAAGCATCACAGTAGCTTCGCTGAAAGCAGCGCCTGCTGCAAGAACTACATTCTTCTTAGGCATCTGGTTGGGATAACTGAGCAGTGAATAGTGGTTTATTCCAAACTATATGTAGCTCTGCTACATGAAATTTGCATAGATCTCCTTATAGCAGAGCTATATGTAGCTCAAATTTCATATAGCTCCCCAGCTACATATAGTGTACACTACTATAATGTAATGTATAATGTACTATAGTGTACAACTACATATAGTGTAAACGTAGCTTTAGGCTATTTGCTTTCATACCAATGAGTCCTGTAATACAGGACTGCTGACTCAGGTAATGATTTAGATTGCACAGGTGAAACAGACTTTTGAAAATAAATTGGAGAGAATCTTACCTGTACATTCTCTTGTAGAGGATCAGCAATAATATTACTGTCCGGTATCTTGATTTCTAAAAAACTATTCAACTCATCTTCAGGAAGATTCATGAGTTTGTCTAAATCTTCATTATCCAAGATTTTGCACATTATAACGAAAAACAATCATCCACAATAATTCAGTAAACAATAACTCCACGAACACATTTGAAAACTGAGAGAAACACAATAACATAACCTCAAAGTCTCCTCACATGTGACTCCTCTAACGGCCCAATGTTGTTCTAAAACAACAGACATAAAATGTTGAATATAAATGATATTTTTGTTCAAGTTTCTATTCCTATGACTGATATTTCATCATGAAATAATAAACAATTATATGGATATTTTTTACTCTTATTTTCAGTTCTTTAGAATTTTATAAAAACCGAAGAAAATTGTCACATTGAAGTGTTGGTACAATTGGATATGACAGCTGTTTTTTCAGAAATTAGACTGCATTTGAGTGCTCTCTAGTGGTATAATACTAAACTAGACTAATGTAGCTTTCAAACAAGGCCAGTAGATGGCAGATTCATTCAATCACTGATCCAATAGACATCATAGAAAATCATGTTGTTCAGGAACAACACTGGGATAGAAAGGGTTAAATTATTTTTTGCTAATAGCTATATTTATAATATTATATCTTGACACTAAGGGAGTATTTATTTATATTTTTCTATTAATTATTAAAAAAGTTAAGGTATTTGACTTATGTCTTGTATATTATTATATTAGTGTTCCATATTACACAGTACCATAAACTTAAATGTAATTTAATAGTTGCCAAATATTGATAGGCTACCTATTTTAATATTATAATATTTTTGTATAATATAAACTTGAAAAATGTCAATATTGATTATGATAATTCCGTAATTATTAAATGTGATTCTGTTCAACAAATTATATTCTCTCCACTTCCTGTCATTTTATTTGAATACATTCACTACTGTACCTGTCTGCCTACTGTTCGTCTTTAGGTACCTAATGGAATTTAATTTCTGAAGGTATTGGGATTTTTCAGCCTGGTTGCACAAAAGCCGGTTGAATTTTAATCGTGATTAACTGTACGAGAACCAATAGGAGGAGGATTTTTTGAAAAGAGGGCTTAACCGAATTTCTGTACAAGAGAAAACGAGAAAATCACTTATATTAAATACTAGGTACATGAAAGTCCTCCATTCATCTACTTATTTATGGCACTCCTGATACCTTTTAACAGCTTCCTGCTCTATCCTCAACATCTTGAATCTTCCCATTATTTGTCGTCTGTAGACATTTGCATCTAGCTGAACGTGCTGTTCCAAACAGTCATCATTTTCAATTTCAAATGGCAAGCAGGTGTTATTATTTGGTGATTAAAAGTAGCTTTAATGAGTAGATATCATATTTTGCTTCCAGAAACATTACAATAAAAGTAATTAATAATGAATTGGTCCTTATTCTGTTGTAAAAATTCGGAATAGTGGTACAAAGCTACCCCAATTGACTGTATCTGATTTATATTAAACGGCTTTTGTGCAACCGGCAATAACTTATCTTCTATATATAAAAGCGAAATGGCACTCACTGACTGACTCACTCACTCGCAGAACTAAAAATCTACCGGACCATAAACGTTCAAATTTGGTAGGTATGCTCAGTTGGCCCTTTAGAGGCGCACTAAGAAATTTTTTTGGCAATATTTCAACTCTAAGGGTGGTTTTTAAGGGTTTAAAGTTCGTCTTTTAGCATGTATATTCTTCTTCTCCCAATCTCTTGATTATAATGGAAATTTCCATATCATATGTCACTATAGAACTATAATCTAGATAGAGTATCTCTTCGAAACAGTTGTTAACTGGCAACTAAATTAATAATTTTGTCAGGTTGGCATTAAGTTGAGTTGATTTTGTTAGGTTGGCACCAAGTTGAAGATTTAAATGCATTTATCGTGGAAAAATTGATTGGGCACTGCTACTTCTATCCTGGGAATATTATATTACTAGCCGTCAGGCTCGCTTCGCTCGCCATATCTGTTTAGCCAGACGTCTAGTCTGGACCCCCGACTGGATCGTCCTAACGTATGATAAAAATGCTCAAATGAAAAATGCTGGCGATCTTATTTTTGGACGATCCAGTCGGGGGTCCAGGGGACGGAGCCCCCTGGCTAGACGGATATGGCGAGCGAAGCGAGCCTGACGGCTAGTATGGTATAAAAGTAGATTATGTTTCAGCACGGAGTGGAATATATATGTAGGTTGCATAATCCTAACAATTATTTTTTATTTGCTAACTTGTTTTGAATAATTAGTGAGTTAGTGGTTTCTTTCTAATAATTTGGACTAACTAAAACTCAGAAAAAAGTTCACATAAAGATCCGGTCTTTATGTTCAAAAATTACATAAAAACTATCAATAGAAGAATTTTTGTAGTTTTACCAATATGAAGAAATATTTATTTTTGAAAAAAATGCTTTTTATATTTGAATGCTTTAATTATTGCTGATTTGAAAATCGTGTACAAGAATACACTGAAAATCTGAAGTTTGAAAATGAGCGCGAAATGGGTGACTTCAGCGATCGATAGTCTGAATATCGACCTTTCTTCATTTGAAAATGATGTTTGTATAAAATTTCCATTAATCAAGACTTAAATTCAACGAAACCTTTCAAAATGATTGAATTATGCTAGTTTTTTTTGAAGAACATACTTGGATGATTGATAGAAGGAATGAATATGTAAATTTTCATACTATATAAAACTTGCAATATAATCTCAAAAATGAATGTAAAGGAGTTGTTAAGATATTTTATTAATGATTTTTTGTATTGAAATATTGATAGTTTGTCAAAAGTATATATTTTATAATTTATTTTTTGTCTTTGTCTAAAATATTTCTTTGTTGAAGAAATTCCACTGCCTTCTAAACTACACACAAGTTCACTGCACTTGTTCATGCCAGAACGGGATGTTTCAGTTTTCAGTGTGGTGTAATATTATTTTAATTCGCATATTCTATAGAATTGAACAATACGAATTGACCTTTGAATTGTTTTGAAGTTTGTTAACAGTTTATAATTCAATCACATCCAAAAAAATAATAGCTCGGCATATTTTATCGGCAATTAGAGTAATTTTCTGGTTATGAAGTCCGATCTTAATACTCTAGCTTCTGCTGTGTGTATAATATTATAACCTTGTTATTTTCTTGATATTTCCATTTTATGTAATCATTTTAAGTTAGCGTTTATCTCATAATAGTGGTTTCTATCTACTACAAAATTCTAGTTTTTAGTTTCTGTGTTGGTTTGAGATTTATGTGCACGATACTGGATTGACGATTTCCACGAATGGCTCATAGCAGATGGAAATTTTCCTGATATATTATATTTAGGTAAGTACAATGTTTATATATTTATCAAAATTTGATAAAAATTTCAAAGAAATTGATTACTATACGTTCCCCTCAATTTAACCTAAACTTTCTGTCATGGATTTCATTGATTTTCTTGTGCAACTCATACATGTGTTGTCATGAAAGTTCATTACTCCTTAATCATAAAATCTTCAAAGAACAGAAATCACAAAATTTCACCAATTTGCTATAAATAATCAACTTTATCAAATCCCGAATAGCATTCGATTTCAATCTTGCATGACAATAACCTTTATGAAAAACTAAATACTTTGACACAATCGTTTTGTTGACGTAAATATAGGCTTTTAGGAAGGTAACCTTTAATAGACAAGATCATGATTCATCTCAACATAGATCATATGTATTTATAACTTGAGTAGTATTATGACAGCTTTCAAGTAGATTTTAATAATTTATTTTGTGTTTTTGCAATTAAAAATTACAGTAACTTATGATCTATATATTATAGTGAGAAACAAATATACTCTCAATCCATATTAGTGAATTACGAAACAATACTTATTGCTCTTTAGATCTAAGAACGATTAAAAGAAAACTATTGTATTTATTGATGGGTGAGCATTATATTGGTAAATTTTCTGTGTATTAAACCTACTATTAATTCAAAATAACTTGAAAATAGTTTGTAACTTAACCTCAAAATGTAATTGATATTTGTCTTTTTCTTTTCAATAACTTTCTAACTATGCTGCTATAATTTAACTCTTTTAAGTTCTTTCATTATATAATATTAACTCAAATCCTTAAACATATTCATTTTTAATTTTTCAAATTAAAACTTTAATTTATTTCAACTAGCCTAATACTTGAAACAACAATTCGATTCTAAGGATGCTCGATAATTAATAATAAAAGCTATGTTAGAAGAATATCTGTAGGTCTATAGTGAGGTCCACGTTATAATGACAGTGGAGAAAGATAGGAGAAAAACGTTGCCGATCCTCTGTCTTGCCAATGCCTTCTATAGACGGTAGCTGATACAGATCTATTGATGTAATATTAACTTTTCATCGTTCAAAATAACCAATTTTATTAAGCAAAAATTTTATATTTGATAATTTCATATTGGATTTTCATAATTAAGATAAAATATATTGTTAATTTATTATTTATTCTACGTTGTTGAAAGATGATCTGGCAACAGAGCAAAGCGAGAAAGAAATAGTGCTATCCGCTTTGCTGGATGATAGACAAGGATAGCAATACCATTGCTAATCAAACACTGCCATTATAACTTGGACCATACTATAGCATAAATAGACCTTCCGTTTTGTTGGGAATAATCTTTTTATTATTTTTTCATTTTATAAAAATTATTCATTTTTTATTAAACTGTAGTTGTTTAATATTGTTAGGCTATCTCTCAAAATTATTGTTACCCATCTTTCAGAATGTCCAATCAATATCAACATAATTGCTAATTTTTTAATAGATCAATTTAAATAAATAATTAAGAAAGGAAATAAATATGGCAAATAGCTTAGGTCTACGTACAAATTTAAAACATTGAAGTTGAAAATTAGCAAACAAAATTCTCTTTGATATCATTTCAAGATTTGAGCCTATAGGTAACCTTGAAAGTAAGTGAATAAAAAAAAACTTTTTTTATCTAAATCTCTGATTTTTTTTGAGATAATAGTTTTAGCTGTTACACCATTATCAATCTCTGGTAAACTTATGGCCATAAACTTCAAACATGACTATTTTTTATCTCTGGTATGAACCTCTACTTTCTCGTCATTCATCTTCCCCTACTTCACCTCATCTTACTCGTATTTCAAATACTTTTACATCCCTCCCTCCTTAATTCCTCCTTCTACATCCATGACCAGGGAACTGGATAGATGGCGTCAAAAAAAAAAAAAACACAAATGGTAAGATGACAGGTCAAACTATATTGTCCTTGTGAGCATTAAAATACTCATTGACTGAGTAGAATTGGTTCCTCTTCAGCCAGATCTCAACTCGGTTTTTAAAAGCAATACCCTGCAGGTTCTTCACACCAACAGGCAGGTCATTGTATAGGCGCAGTGCAAATATTGGGAAGGAGTCTTTTATCTTGTTGGTTCTGCAGCGCGGTATGTCAATGTCAAGTCTCCTCCTTGTAGCGTGCACATGACGATCAGCCCTCAGCACATGACTGCCCTCGGTGTCCTTAACATGCAGCAGACTCAACAGTATGTACTGGTTGAAGACCGTAAGGATGCCCAGGTCAATGAAGATAGGCCTACAGTGCTCACGATGCCCTGCTGAGGTGATCACTCGAAGTGCTTTCTTCTGGAGCATCAGCACACTCTTGCAGCCCACTGCATGCCCCCACAGCAGGAGTCCATACACCTCCTTCCCCTCCTCTACAGTGAGGTCCACGTTTTAATGGCAGTGTTTGATTAGCAATGGTATTGCTATCCTTGTTTATCATTCAACAAAGCGGATGTTGCTATCTCTTTCTCGCTTTGCTCTGTTGCCAGATCGTCTTTTAACAATTTAGAATTAATAATTAACAAAATATTTCATCTTAATTATGAAAATACATAATGAAATTATTGAAAAATATAATTTATTGCTTAATAAAATAAAATTGTCAATATTAAACGAGAATGCACAGTTAATATCCTATAATATTAAACGAGCAACTTGTTTATATGTTTAGATGTTCATATATGTTTGTATTTCACTGGATCCCGAAAACGGCTCTAACGATTCTCACGAAATTCAGAACATAGTAGCTTTATAATATGAAGATTTGATTGCACTAGGTCTCATCCCTAGGAAAACTTGCTGAAGGAAATTAAAAGGATAATTATTATTCATCCTTGGAAAAACAGCTGATAATAATTATTTCGTCGTCTGTTGGTGTTTGAATTGAGTGAGCGAGTTCATGTGTGTGGGACTGTGTCATAATTATGACTCAGCTGTTGAACTTTTGTAATCATTCAATCAGGTACTTAGTGCCGGTTGCAAAAAAGCCGGGTTATTCTGAATCCTGATTAATTCCAGTAGATTCATCTTTTTGAAATGGTCTTCTGTGTTTTGGTTCATGTGAAGTTAATCAGGATTAAAATTTAACCGGCTTTTGTGCAAATGGGCCTTTGTGAGGGAAATTTTTACATTCCTCTGGGAATTAATCTCAAAATTCTGTGATTAGATAGAACATTTCTGTATGAATGTTATTATAATTTCTTCTTTCGTAATAATTTTTTTATGATTTTGTACTCCAGAGCGAAGCTCGGTCCCCGATATTTACATTAATAAACCTGTATCAGCTACCGTTTATAGAAGGCATTGACAGAGGATCGGCAACGCTGTTCTAGTATCTTTCTCCATAGCCATTACAACGTGGACCTCACAATAGTCCTTTTACAATATTAAGGTGCGTACAGACTTTCGCTCTGCTCCGCAACCGAACGTCACTCCAGCAGAGCGATTGATGATCGACCGGCGAGCAACAGTGGTTCGACCGGGGAACGCGAGAAGATCTAACATCTTCCGTAACGTTCATGATGGGTGCGTGGGCGGTGCGACTGTGGTTCGAGGTCGGTACGAGGGAGGAGCGTGCTCGATGCTGGTTGGAAGAGCGTATATGTGTACGCAGCTTAACACATACATTTTTTACACATACAGTGTACATTTTCGAAGTGATCATGTATATAAGAGATAAAAAAATTATAAGAAACTGTGACATACATAATTATGACACTAGAAATAAGAGTAAATTTTCTGCACAATACCACAGGACAGCTCAGTATGAAAATAAGCCTTCTTATATGGGTATGAAATTTATGAGTAAACTGCCGTCAGCTTTGAGAGAAAATGAGAATAAGGATATTTTCAAAAAGCTATTGAGAAAATATTTAGCAAACGGGGTTTACTACAGTATTCAAGAATTTATGGATGGAGAATGAGGCTTTTGGGGAGGGTTAAATTGCAATGTACATTGTGGAATGTGATGTATATAATATATGTTTATATGTATTCCTTTATTTTTTTGACAAATAGTCCTTGACGATTTCCTATACTCTTTAAAGAGTCTCCAGGGAGAAAATTTAATCAAATCAAATCAAATTATTTTTTTGAACAAGACAGAGAATCGGCAACGTTGATCTCCTTAATTGTTATTCTCCGATACTGTTGTATTCCATTGTACACAATGTATTTTTATCCATTTTCTAATGTATTTTTTCTATTATTACAGGCATCAGCTCTTCCACATCCAGCATGGACCCTTCAGGGGAGCTCCAATGCCTCCCCGGCCACCTCCACCCCGCCAGCCACCTCCCCGGCGCACGTCCTCATGAAGCGGGGCCGGAGGGGAGCTGCTTCCCACATCCACAGCTCCTGTTCGAATGGCGGACAGTCGAATCTGCTGAGTGAACTGTTGGACATCCTCCTGAACCCTGGCAAGAACATGGACGAATGGGAGACCATCGATTGGTGCAAGTGGTTGATGGCTGGAGGGAGAACACCTGATGAGTTCTCCAGTATCGGTGAGTTGGGTTCAGCCCACCTTTTCCAATTTTATTTGGGAAAGTATAAAGTTAATTTGAGAAAGTATCAATTGTATTTGAGAATAGTCACTTGTAATTAAGACAAGATAAGATAAGATATTTATTGACAATTGTTACTAGGCTCTTGCCTATGGTAACATTTACAAAAATTGACATTATAAAATTAAATTAAACTTAAGAAATAAATAATTATTGAGAGAATTAAGTAATTGATTGATTGATTGATTGAGAACTTTATTTATGTAGATTGCAATATATACTGTCTTATACACTTATATACTATAGCTTACAATACAGCAAAATTATGGATGAATTTACAAAATATAAATTAAGAAAATAATTATTGAACTGTATATAATATGAAAAAAAAAAACAATTTGTAATAACTATAGATAAAATAGATAATTTTTTTATGCATCTACATAAATTGGCGGAGCTTTGGACATATCAATGTCCATTCTTCGGAAAGAATATTCAAAGTATTCTTCCCACTAACTCTACCAAAATTGAGAGAATGTCAGATGTAGATGAGAATAGTCAATTGTATTTGGGAAGTCATCACATGTAATTGAGAGTAGTGAATTGTATTTGAGAAATCGTAAAATGTAAATGAGAAGATATCAATTGAAAATGAGAAAATTTTCCAATTGACATGTCGTGGCTCTTCTATAGCCTACAGTACAGGTTTGATTTGAGCAGGAAAGGATACTGTTTGTACTACGTTCACAGTATTCCAATATTACTACCATAGGCTCTGCATGGGGGCAAATTAATGTTTTCAATGGTGAAATTATTTCCTCTGTACTGTTTACGAATGATTAATGAGTATAATTTCTATGTATGTATTGACAACGCGACTTTTGTCTCCAAACATTTTGTGAAATATTGCACTTGATGAAGATCAAATTCTCTATGTTCAAGGCGCAATTGAGCTTTATCATCAATCAATTGAATCTCTTGATCAAGCAATTCGGCAATTCTTCAATGGATTTTGGGGCTTGGAATAATTTTTTATTTAAAAGCTAAACGTTTTATTGGAATATTAAATATATTATCATATTATTTTTTATGAGTACAGTTATGAAAAATATAAGTACTGGGAGCACTGGTTTTTAAAAATAATTTCCCAATTACAACTGACAACTTCTTGATTTCAAATCGTATGTTCTCAAATTGAAATGATACTTTCTCAAATTAAATTCACTATTCTCAACTACAAGTAGTGATAACTTCTCTAATACAATTACTGACTATTCTCATTCACATTCGACGTTTTCTCAAATACAAATAACTATTCTCAATTACAATTGATTCTTTCTCAAATACAGTTGGAAAAGTTGTAGTTGTCTATAGTGAGTCGGTGAGTTATAGTTAGGTCCACGTTATAATGGCAGTGTACGATTGACAATACTGTTGCTGTCCTTTTCTATCATACAACAAAACAGATAGCTCTATCTCTATCTTTGCAATGTTGTCCGTTGGCCAGAATATTTTATTTTTACTTTTGACAGTGACTGTACAAAAGTAAACAAACAATTCTCAGCCGCCATTTTTTTTTCTATCAAAATACTTTAGTAGACAAGTCGTATAATCGATTTAAAATGTATTTTTGAAACAATGAATAGCTATTTATGTATTAAGAGCGTAATGCGCGACTTTATCGCCCGCGAAAAACAGTTATCACGCGACGCGAAGCGGAGCGTGATAATTTTGCAAGAGCGATAAAGAAGCATTACGCGCGAATTACATACAAAATTTTTCTACAACTGCACAAACCTGTTAAATCACTTATATCTGGCGGAGTTAATAATAATTCGTCTTCACTGATATCCATCATGGCTGCAGAATCGGAACAATTAACGAATTTTTAGGTTAAGATCTGACCGAGAGTGGTTTGTCTTTTGGCAAGCGGCTTATCAACAGCTGATTAGCGAGCGTAAATAAACTTCTGCGCATGCGCGAATGAATAGAGAGCGTAAAGAAAATCTACTGCGCCTGCGCAGATGTTAGCGAGCGAAAAAGTAGATTCTCCTCAGAAATAAGCTGTTTTACGAGGAGAATTGAGTATGTAAATTCTTTCTTTACGCGCAGTTGTACAAAAATAATTTTTAGACAATACCGTATGAGAAACACAAATTAAAATACCTGAAATAACATTTTAAAAGTTGATAACTAACCATCCTAGACTTCATCCATGCTTCAGTTAGCCTACCCGTATAGGTTAGACCTACTCGTACCGGTATAAATAATATTGAAAGGTTATTTCAGAATTATTCCCATTGAAATTATTTATTTTAAAAAGGATTTCTATTTTTCTATCATTTTAAAAAGAAATTGGAATAGAATATCTACCAAATAACTTAATTTCTGTTGTTTTGAAATTCAGATTGTTGTATCACAGCTTTTTAAATAAGCCGCCAATTCAGGGTGTATAGAAATAAAAATCTGATCTCAGTTATGAAAGCAAATTTTTTGATGAAATTATGAAAAAATATATTTTCTTGATTAATTTGACATTAAATTATTTTATCAAGGAAATTACAATTATTATTAGATTAAATTTAATGGGATGAATTGAATAACAGCTGTGTACAATCAGTGGCAAAATGGAGAGACTTGGCAACGTTTTTCTCCTATCTTCCTTCACTGCCATTATAACGTGGACCTCACTATAGGTCTATTAGTTGTCTATAGTGAGGTCCACGTTATAGTGGTAGTGGAGAAAGATAGGAGATCAACGTTGCCGATCCCTCTGTCTTGTCAATGCCTTCTGTAGACCGTAGCTGAATTATTAATTCTACATTGTTGAAAGACGATCTGGCAACAGAACAAAGCGAGAATATCTGTTTCTCGAGAAAGAGATAAAAGAAAAAAAAAGATAGCGCTATCCGTTTTGTTGAATGATAGACAAGGATAGCAATACCATTGCTAATTTGGACCTCACTGTAGGCTATGTGTCACTTTGTCATTATATTATTTACTAGTAGTTCTGTGAACAGTAGACCTCACGCAGTATTCTCATCCACAAGTACCTGATTGAAACTATAGACCTTATGGAAATACAGCAATAGACTGGCTTCTCCACACATCTGTGTAATCACGTGTCAGCTGATTTATGATGAATAATTCTATAGTCTGATTTTTACTCCAATATTGGTGTATGAAGGAGGCTCCTTTTTCCTTTTATATTATCCTTGAAATGCAAAATTTCCAAAAACCTTGTATATACGTCGACGCGCAATTGAAAAAGGAACATACCTGTCAAATTTCATAAAAATCTATTACCGCGTTTCGCCGTAAATGCGCAACATAACAATATATAAACATTAAGAGAAATGCCAAACCGTCGACTTGAATCTTAGACCTCACTTCGCTCGGTCAATAAATTACACTCTCCAATTGTATCAAGTCCAGAAAGATTATATAAAATCAGTTTGTGTGCCTTGTATCGTCAATTCAATGTCCTCAATATTATATTTCTTACGAGATGTTATTTATAAAACTCAGGCCTTGTATTGGAAAGAATGATTAGTAATATTATTAACGCAATTCACCAATTTTTTCAATTGTCTTAGCAATCATTGACCCGAATATCTCTGATTAAATTTGAACTTGACACGCCTACTATTGAATCATTTTAACGACAAGATTTATTAAAATTATCATCTATTGTTTTTTTTAAAGCCATCATCACATAAAAAAGAATGATAATATTATTGTAATGCTTGTATTGATAATAATTTATTAATAGTTTCTTTTTGCATAATGTGTCCAAATTTTGTATTATTATAATTGACCGAGCGAAGTGAGGTCTAAGATTCAAGTCGACGGTTTGGCATTTCTCTTAATGTTTATATGTTGCGCATTTACAG
This sequence comes from Nilaparvata lugens, assembly GCF_014356525.2. Taxonomy (NCBI): domain Eukaryota; kingdom Metazoa; phylum Arthropoda; class Insecta; order Hemiptera; family Delphacidae; genus Nilaparvata; species Nilaparvata lugens. Next base: position 5,403,584 of record NC_052517.1, on the reverse strand, counting down.
CGAAACGCAGCAATAGATTTTCATGAAAATTGACAGGTAACTTATGTTCCTTTTTGAATTTCGCGTCGACGTATACATAAGGTTTTTAAAATTTTGCATTTTAAGGATAATACAAAAGGAAAAGGAGTTTTCTTCGAACACCAATATTACCGTTGAAATCAGACTATAGAATTATTCATCATAAATCAGCTGTTTAGTAGACTATAATACTACCTGTTCAAAAACATCGAACATCTTAAAAATGTATCTTTTCATCAACGTTAGTAGTCAGTTGTCTACTAACTTTGTATTTCCATAAGCTGAGGCCATGATTCTAGTTTGGAGTTTGGAGTTATTGATAGAAAACATTTTTTTTACATTTTTCTTTTTTAATCTGATGATTAAAATTGCAACAAATATTATTGAAAAGAAATTGATTTCTAAAATCATGAAAAGTGAGAAATGAAGTTTGCAGGAAATCAGCATTATGGTAGTTTATTTTGTTAATTTCAACACACCGATTTTTCGCCAACACGACAACACAGAATGTTCTTTAATGGGTTGATTGGATTCAAGTATAGTATATAGCACTATATACTATGAGGATAGTATATACACTATTCTTGGATTGGATTGGCGTATCGACGGCAGCCAGACCTGATAACAGCGCTCACACTCACATTCCGGGACGACACGTCACGGTACGATAGGACAGAAAGCTCTATGTTTATTTAGGATTTTTTCTAGACATTTTAAATTGATAAATTATTTATTAATTTTTGAGAAAACATAACAGGTCAATGTAACTTACTGAGCGCGAGGTCTACTGTTCACAGAACTACTAGTAATAATGTGGGAAAATATTAGATTCGTCAAAATTACCATCGATTTACATGAAACGATTCACGGCTTTGCAAAAACATCAGCCTTCAGAGACCCTAGATGGAGGAAGCGCCCTACACACAGAGATTCTTCCTGAATGAGAGAGTTGCAACGTATCACCATCAATGGAAAGAGCATGTTGAACGAAGTCAGCTGATCGGCTGTGTTGTGCTAAAAGGACCTAACTCCAAAAAGGTCCTTGTGTATCACTTTTAGGATGCAACACGTTGCTTTTGAGAAGATACAAAAGAGCATCTGTTGCTTAAACATTACATCTGTTGTTATATACATCAGAGCTCCTTGTGTATCTTTTACGGTACACGTTGCTTTTGAGAAGATACGAAAGAGCATCTGTTGTATACATCAGAGCTCCTTGTGTATCTTTTACTGTACACGTTGCTTTTGAGAAGATACGAAAGAGCATCTGTTGCTTAAGGAAAGATACATTAAAGCTCCTTGTGTATCTTTCATGGTGAAACACGTTGCTTTTGAGAAGATACGAAAGATAATCTGTTGCTTAAGGAAAGATACATTAAAACTCCTTGTGTATCTTTTCGGGTGCAACACGCTGCTTTAGAGAAGATACAAAAGAGCATCTGTTGCTTATGGAAAGACTTTCAATAATGTTGGATGTTTTTGTTTTGGTAGTATTGTAGTCTACTGGTCCTCCGCCGATAGGCAAAGCTACAGGACCCGGAATGTAACAAACGTCAAGATGCATAATACAATTATAATTGTAAATATAGATGGAAATTACTGAGATATTGCAATTATTATTCATATGATAATAAATTAATTTATTATCAAACGAAAATCCAAATTAAATGCTGTAATTCACCCCGAAGACTTCTGCTACTACAAATATTGACAACAGGGTAAACAGTTAGATGGAAATTCGATGAGCGCTACTATTCAAGAATTATTTGTCAGCCCGGGAATCGAATGCTTACCCTTACACCAAACTGCTATCCATGAATGAGCGCTGCTATCCAGAGATTGTCAGTTTGGTGTAAGGGTAAGCATTCCTGACCGGCAATTAGGAGGTACTGGGTTCGATTCCCGGGCTGACAAATAATTTTTGAATAGTAGCGTTCATCGAATTTCCATCTAGCTGTTTACCCTGTTGTCAATATTTGTAATGTTTTTTATGTGATTTTCAACTATTCTTTACTTTCCCCTAAGCCTTCACTCTGCTCTTTCTCTTCCCTTCCTCACTCACTTTTTCTTTTCCCTATTTCTTAATAGTATCCCATTATTATTTTCTTCTACTGTTAAGCATTGAACACTCGGCCTCTGCGCTCAGGTTCCTCGAACCTTGCAGGGACTTCCCGTTTTTAATATAGTTATGTATAATCCTATTAATGGTATTTTTCTTTTTCATTTCATATTGTATTTTACTTTTTTCATTTACAACCATTTTTGTCATTGTAATTATGTTTTTGGGACCAATAAAGATTTGATTTGATTTGTAGTAGCAGAAGTCTTCGGAGTGATCCACAGCATTTAATTTGGATTTTCGTTTTATAATAAATTTATGAAAAATTGTAAATATTGTGGATTGGAATAAGTGAAATTTGAATGTGATATAATGGAATGTGTGGTGTTACAGTACGCCGTTACGACAACGCGACTACGTGCGGCCTGGTGTGGACAGCGAATTTTGTGGCGTACCGCTGCCGTACGTGTGGCATATCGCCGTGCATGTCGCTGTGTGCCGACTGCTTCAAACGGGGAGACCACGATGGCCATGACTACAACATGTTCAGGTCGCAGGCGGGGGGTGCCTGTGACTGTGGCGACACCAGTGTCATGAAGGAGACCGGGTCAGTAGCTACTTCCATAGAGAAAAGATAGCATAAGAAGATATCCCATGGTTTGTAGATTTCATTCCAAGTTTGGAAGTTTTGTATCAAATTATAGTGTTGTGTATCAAGTTGACATGATACTGTATCATGTTGTGGTGATACTGTATCATGTTGTGGTGATACTGTATCATTTGTGGTGATACCATAGAGAATAGAGAAATAATCAAATCAGCAAGAATTACTGATGCAACACTCTGTAACAAATTGTAAACAATTTCCTACCGGCCAGGTTAGTTGAGGCGACAAAGACTATAGTGAAGTCCACGTTTTAATGGCAGTGAAGAAAGGTGGGAGATCAACTTTGCCGATCCTCTGTCTTGTCAATGCCTTCAATAGACGGTAGCTGATACAGGTTTGATTGAATGAATGAATGAATTTTATTTGCCAAAAACAAAATACAAAAAAGCTTTACAAAAAATAAATATAAGTATATGCTACTGCACTTAAACCAAGATACATACATTTATTTAATTAGATATAATAACAAAATGATATCCTTTACATTACAAACAATAGTTTTAAAATGAAGATTCAATTTATGATCACATGCATAAGTACAGTAGGTGAGGCAAAAACACCGGCAAAAGGAAGATTCCTTGTGCGCCAGTGTGAGTCGTAAATCAGCTTAATCAGGTATTTAATATATAAACTTGAATCTAGCGTATGAAGTGTTCGAAAATATAATTTATAATATGAAGTTGATTATTGTATAAAAGTCAACGATTGGAAATAATTCAAGTTTAGCCATGCCTCTATGGCTCTTTTTCTGTGTTTATTATTTCGGAAATTATTAAGTGGAAATTCACTTTCTAGTATATTTATGAATTTAATGCTAATGTAGTAAAGTTGCCTTCTAAGAAGAGCTGAGTTTATTGATTTAATATTAACTGTTCATTCTTGTTTAAAATAATCAATTATATTTTATTAAGCAAGAAATTATACTTTTCAATTATTTCATAATTAAGATGAAATATTTTGTTAATTATTAATTCTACATTGTTAAAAGACGATCTGGCAACAGAGACAAACGAGAAAGAAATAGCGTTATCCGCTTTGTTGAATGATAGACAAGGATAGCAATACCATTGCTAATCAAACACTGCCATTATAACGTGGACCTTACTATAGCATACATAGACCTTCCGTTTTGTTATAAAAATTATTCATAAATTTATTATTAAACTGTAGTAATATTATTATCTCTCAGAATTCTTGTTACTCATCTTTCAGAATGTCCAATCAATATCAACATAATTGCTAATTTTTTAATAGATCAATTGAAATAAATAATTAAGAAAGGAAATAAATATGGCAAATAGCTTAAGTCTACGTACAAATTTAAAACATTGAAGTTGAAAATTAACAAACAATTAGCAGACGATCTGGCAACAGAGCAAAACGAGAAAGAAATAGCGTTATCCGCTTTGTTGAATGATAGACAAGGATAGCAATAATTTCTACGTGGACCTGACTATATTGAAAAAATCGCTGTGTTGACAACAATGTATGACGACATGTGTATTATGCTTGTCCTACCCCGTTCCTAGCCAGCCTTGAGGTGCGTACAGATATACGCGCCGCGAACATGAGCAATTCACTTTTAATCAGCTGACTATATCTGTATTTTACAGAAAACGGTAAGATACAGTTATAAAAAGCTTGGCATCAGTTGATTGACCGAGCGAAGTGAAGTCTAAGATTCAAGTCGACGGTTTGGCATTTCTCTTAATGTTTAAATGTTTATATGTTTTTATGTTGCGCATTTACGGCGAAACGCGGTAATTTATATAGATTTTCTTGAAATTTGACAGGTATGTTCCTTTTCAAATTGCGCGTCGACATATATACAAGGTTTTTGGAAATTTCGCATTCCAAGGATAATATAAAAGGAAAAAGGAGCCTCCTTCATACGCCAATATTAGAGTAAAAATTAGACTAAAGAATTATTCATCATAAATCAGCTGACAAGTGATTACACAGATGTGTGGAGAAGCCAGTCTATTGCTGTACTTCCATAAGGTCTATAGTTTCAATCAGGTACTTGTGGATGAGAAAACTGCGTGAGGTCTACTGTTCACAGAACTACTAGTTAAAAGTGAATTACTCATGTTCGCGGCGCGTAAATCTGTACGCACCTCAAGATATTCCATGTTTTCCGAAACAGGAATGTACAAAAAGATGAAAATTGGTTGTAGAATAATATAATAAATGTTTAGTTAATTGATTATTGGAATGATTATAATTTATTGTTTTGCTTTTAGGTTCTGCGCGAAGCACGGGCCGAAAGCGCAGGTGAACAAGCCGCTGGCTCCGTTTGACTTGATGTGCGTCGCTGAGGCGGTCATGCCTCGAATCATCCTCAGACTCATTCAACATCTCAGGGAGAACAGGTGAGCTCAACATGATTTTAATATAATATGCAATTTTATAATATTATAATATGCTTTATTATAGCATAAGATAGTTCAGAATAATCTTGACAAAAGATAGCATAAGAAGGTATCTCATGGTTTGTAGAATTCATTCAAAGTTTGCAAGTTTTGTATCAAATTATGGTGTTGTGTATCAAGTTGTGATGATACTGAATCATATTGTGGTAATATTGTATCATTAATGGTGTTACGCTATGATATAGGGTGTTTATGTTCTAAATGTCACTGTTAACTGAAGCCGATAGTCCAAGTAGTTGTTTTACTTTCCTTGCCCTATTACCATAGGTAAGGAAAAGTATTGCTTTCCAAAAAAAATTAAGGTACCCCAATTTCCAAATTTCTATACGTTTCAAGGTACCCTCAGTTCAAAAAAGTGGTTTTTGGGTATTGGTGTGTGTGTGTGTATGTGCGTCTGTGTACACGATATCTCATCTCCCAATTAACGGAATGACTTGCAATTTGGAACTTAAGGTCCTTACAATATAAGGATCCGACACGAACAATTTCGATCTGATGCAATTCAAGATGGCGGATAAAATGGTGAAAATGTTGTCAAAAACTGGGTTTTTCGCGATTTACTCGAAAACGGCTCCAACGATTTTAATCAAATTTATATCTAAAATAGTCATTGATAAGCTCTATCAACTGCCACAAGTTCCATATCTGTAAAAATTTCAGGAGCTCCGCCCCATCTATGCAAAGTTTGATTTCAGATTCTCAATTATGAACCTTCATATACAATTTAAACACAAAAAGTGGAAAAGATTGAGCATGGACATCTCTTCAATTAATGTCCAGTAACATTTTCACCTAGAATTGAAAATAAGCTTGAAATCCGAGGAAATGTGATTATTTAATTGCAAACTGTTGGCAACTGTTGATTCTATAAGATCATTCACTATGAAGAGATAGCAGATCTCGTGTGTTTCCAGCGTTATTGACCTATCACCAGCTGTCACATATCTTTGAATAGTAGACTTGAGATGCGCGAGTACACTAGCGTCAGGTGATCAATTTTCATAACGGCAAGGAAAGTTGTGTGAGTGCGCCACACCAGATTTTTTATTCTGATTTGTTAAATAACCTGAAAGATTATGTTCAATTATGTGGGAGGTTGAGTTTATACTTTTTTATTCTTTCAAATGACAATAAGATGATATTATTATAAATGTTTTAACTATTGAATAATGAACACAAATAATGAAAAGTTTTTTGATCATCGGCTGGAAAGTTTACTCTTTCTGGCCTAGGCCGGAAAGAAATCTGTTCTGACGTCAGACGAGAGTCGTCTGCAAACAATGCCTCTCAGATCTACGTAGGGACTGGAAAACAGCTGCTTTCTGTGCAGTGTGGCGAAAAAATGTTTTCCTCCACCTACTGTCTGAAGTACTTACTTTACTCCCTGAAACATAATACTAAAGTGTCACTTTTTCGCTCTAGGTAGTAAAAAACAGAAAAACTCCCTAGGGAGTAAAAGTGACTCCATTTAAATAACATGGGAAGCATCTCTATTTAAAAAACTTACATGGTAATAGGTTAGAAGGTCTAAGCTCAGATGAGAAAGCGTAATAGAGGTGTCTGTCATTGAGTCAATTGAATTCAATACCACAACCAGAAATTTGATCAACTCATGAAATATATGTTTGTATGATATTATATTCTTAATATTGGTAGATGATAAAAATTTATACAATTTTTAAAATATTTTATTCTATTCAAAATACCAGCCAACAAATATTTTTGATCTGCATTCTGCAATTCAAATCTGAACCGCGTGATCTGGAGTCAGCCATTTTTGGTAGCTCAGCTGATATGATTGTTACAACTTGTGCCGATAGATAGCGCAATCAGCAGTGCCTATCAGACGACCGGTTTTTAGGTTTTAGTTTTTAGGTTATGTTGTTAGGAAACATTGTCACCAATACGTAAGTTATTAGAATGATTTAATTTGCAGTTTCTATAAAAAAATGTAGATGGAGGAAAAATGTTGTGTACATCACGAGCGAAATAGTTATTTGTGCATCTAGGGACTAAAGTGCAACTTTTTCTCCCTGAGGGAAACTGTTGTTGCCCGATGGCGTAGCCGAGGACGACAATTTCCCTGAGGGAGAATAAGTACTTTAGTCCCGTGATGCACACAACATTTTTCCTCCACCTACACCAATACCTATAACAATGAATAATTTTACTACATCTTCACGCTTTCACACTATTTCAGCTCTATTTCGATTGTTAGGTTATGTTCAACCGTTGGTGGATATGAAAAAGTACACACCTCTAACGTCATTAGAGGTGTGTACTTTTTCATATCCACCAACGGTTGAACATAACCTAACAATCGAAATAGAGCTACTTATTTCCTAGAGCTAAAATATTCCAAAGATCGAAATAGAGCTCTTTTACTTTTCCTCTACCGACCACGACAGTGTTGCCACATTCCTCATTCTTCAATCGCGGCGTTGTCGGACTTCTTCCCATGTTAATCTTATGGGTTTATTTTTACTCCCTTGGGAGTAAAAGTAATCACTTTTCCCGCTGGGAATTATTTTTAGTCCCATGGGAGGAAAAGTAGTACTTTAGTATTCGATTCCAGGGTGTAAAATGAGACTTTTGATAGTAGGTGGAGGAAAAATACTTTTTCTCCCTCAGGAAAATTGTTGCCCTCGGCTTCGCCTCGGGCTTCAAACTTTTTCCCTCAGGGAGAAAAAGTCGTACTTTTCACTCTAGATATACAAATAACTATTTTTAATAGATTGTGCTAGGATGTTTAATGGATAATGTTTTGTAATAGATAGTTTTGTGTTGTGTTGTTTCAGCAAAACAACGTACCTCGACTCGCAACTGGTGGCAATCCAGGACGCGGATCTCTTTCTGTCGATGCTGCATGATATGAGTGCCATGGGAGCCGCTATGAGGCGGGTTATGACCAGTGCTCTTACCAATCCACAGGTAAATTAAATTTATTCACTTATTTTCTTATTGACCGAGCGAAGTGAGGTCTAAGATTCAAGTCGACGGTTTCGCATTTTTCTTAATGTTTATATGTTGCGCATTTACGGCGAAACGCGGTAATAGATTTTCATGAAATTTGACAGGTATGTTCCTTTTTAAATTGCGCGTATACAATGTTTTTGGAAGTTTTGCATTTCAAGGATAATGTAAAATGAAAAAGGAGCCTCCTTCATACGCCAATATTAGAGTAAAAATCAGACTATAGAATTATTCATCATAAATCCACTGACAAGTGATTACACAGATGTGTGGAGAAGCCAGTCTATTGCTGTATTTCCATAAGGTCTATAGTTTCAATCAGGTACTTGTAGATGAGAATACTGCGTGAGGTTACTGTTCACAGAACTACTAGTATTCTATAGTCTGATTTTTACTCTAATATTGGCCAATGAAGGAGGCTCCTTTTTCCTTTTATATTATCCTTGTACATACGTCGACGCGCAATTTAAAAAGGAACATACCTGTCAAATTTCATGAAAATCTATTACCGCGTTTCGCCGTAAATGCGCAACATATAAAAACATATAAACATTTAAACATTAAGAGAAATGCCAAACCGTCGACTTGAATTTTAGACCTCACTTCGCTCGGTCAATTATTCATCATAAATCAGCTGACAAGTAATTACACAGATGTGTGGAGAAGCCAGTCTGTTGCTGTATTTCCATAATAAGGTCTATAGTTTCAATCAGGTACTTGTGGATGAGAATATTGCGTGAAGTCTACTGTTCACAGAACTACTAGTATAAAAGGTAAAAAGAGCCTCTCCTTAATACGCCAATATTAGAGTAAAAATCAGACTATAGAATTATTCATCATAAATCAGCTGTCTAGTGGACTATAATACTACCCGTTCAAAAACATCGAACATATTAAAAATTGTATGTTTCCATCAACGCTGTAGACAGTTGCAGCCAGACCTGATAACAGCGCTCACACTCACATTCCGGGACGACACGTCAAGGTATGATTGGACAGAAAGCTCTATGTTTATTTAGGATTTTTTCTAGACATATTAAATTGATAAATTATTTATTAATTTTTGAGAAAACATAACAACAGGTCAATATAACTTACTGAGCGCCTACTGTTCACAGAACTACTAGTTTATTCATTTATGGAGGCAGCAGGTCTTCCCACCCCTTATTTCTCCACCTCTACATCAAACAGTGGAATACAACATTATCTATATAATATTATAAAGAAAGGAATCGGCTTCTACAGGTAGGGGATAGGAAATTCACGAATGACGCATCATCACGTCTCAACTACTCGACTGATTAACTTGACATTTTGCATGAAGATTCATCATTGGTGTTGCTATCCTTGTCTGTCATTAGACAAATCAGACAAATGCATGTCCATCAAGCACTCACACATGAACATCATGTTTTGTCATCAGTGAGAAGATGCAATATAAAATTCAATATTCTTTATTGATTGATACCATAAGTACACCATGAAAGCTTGTGCTATTCCTCTCCCAAATTTAGATAAGTTTTACACATAGTCCGAAATAATAATAATAAATTTTATTCTTCAGTAAAGAAAGTGAACAAAAGTACAAACAAAAAAAGAAAGCATATAGCTTCTGTAAAATTAGAACAATTTATTATCCTATATAGTATTAAACGAGCATCTTCTGTTTATATGTTTAGATGTTTATATGTTTGCATTTCACCGGATCTCGAAAACGGCTCTAACGATTCTCACGAAATTCAGAACATAGTTGGTTTATAATATAATAATTCGATTGCACTAGGTCTCATCCCTGGGAAAACTCGCTGAAGGACATTAAAAGAATAATTATTATTCATCCTTGGAAAAACAGCTGATAATAATTATTTCGTCGTCTGTTGATGATGGAAGTGAGTGAGCGAGTTCATGTGTGTGGGACTGTGTCAAAATTGTGACTCAGCTGTTGAACTTTTGTAATCATTCAATCAGGTACTTAGTGCCGGTTGCAAAAAAGCCGGGTTATTTTCAATCCTGATCAATTCCAGTAGATCACATATCTTTTTGAAATGGTCTTCTGTGATTTGGTTCACGTGAAATTAATCAGGATTAAAATTCAACCGGCTTTCGTGCAACCGGGCCTATGTGAGGGAAATTTTTGCATTCCTCTGGGAAATAATCTCAATTTACTGTGATTAGATAGAACATTTCTGTGTGAATGTTATTATAATTTCTTCTTTCGTAATAAATTTGCTATGTTTTTGTACTCCAGAGCGAAGCTCGGTCCCCGATATTGCACTTATAATAGCCTATATATTCTAAATATAATCTCTGAATTTACTGAGAAAGACTCCCGAGAAATTTCTATTGGGAGATGCCATCAAACAGCAATATCTTCAATTATTTTTTTTAAGAAAGTACGTAAGATGAGTTGAAGGTCTTGGGTAAAGGGATGGGATCTTGTAGTTGTTCACTTCACAAAGTTTTCAGAAATTTCAATAAAATAAACCAATAACAATGAATGTGTGGCTGGAAAATTACAAATTTTAATGAATGAAAAATAATTTAACCCTAAATAGAGCAGCGAAGAAAAATGAATGAAACAAAATCAGAGATACAAAAACTTTTGCTGGAAACGGTTCGCTGTGATGACGCAACAATGTATGTCGACTGTGTATCATGCATATTGTGAAGGAAGAGTTTTGTTTGGATTCGTATTTGGAAATTGATCAATCTAATAGATTCAAAATTGTAGTAGATACATTTTTTGGACCAAAATTGTGTACAAATTATCATTTAAGTTACGTAAGTAGCATAACCTTTAGACTGTGTATTCCAAATTAAGGTTTGAAGCAGTTTTGGGCAAATGCCTGTTGTTTTTACCTGAATTGTAATTGCATATGAATAAATAAATAAATAAATATCCTACCGTTAGTGGTCAGCCTTAGTTATATATTTTTATAAAAGTAACTATTAATAATAATTAGTAGCCCAATTCTTCATTCATTAATCCAATAAGTACATTATCAAAATGATAGGGAGAGGAAAAATAAGGTAACCTTGTGCTATTCCTCTCCCAAATTTAGATAACACATAGTCCAAAATAGGGCAAGTCTTGTAGTTCTCCAATTCACAAAATTTTCAGTCCTCAAGTATTTTCACAAAGTAGATTTTCAAATTTAGATGCTTCAAAACTAAACTTAGAAGAAATATTTCACATTATTGTAATTAAAATAGGAAATTTCAATTTCAATTTCAACATATTAAGGTGCGTACAGACTTTCGCTCTGCTCCGCAACCGAACGTCACTCCAGCAGAGCGATTGATGATCGACCGGCGAGCAACAGTGGTTCGACCGGGGAACGCGAGAAGATTTAACATCTTCCGTAACGTTCATGATTGGTGCGTGGGCGGAGCGACTGTGGTTCGATGGTGGTACGAGGGCGGCACGAGGGAGGAGCGTGCTCGGTGCGGGTTGGAAGCGCGAATATGTGTACGCAGCTTATAATATTCACATATTAAAAATATAATTTTGAAGAATTACTGAACAACAAACTTAATTTTAAAAGCACAGCTGATCTTGTATTGTAATGCTGTTTTAGTAATGGATTGTTGATTAATTTTGATGAATTGTGTTTCAGATCTACAAACACCTGACGGAGTGTTCGTCTATGAAAGATGGGTCATCAATGTTGAGCTATATGGTCGAAAGCCAGAGAATGTACGAAGAAGCCGTCAAAACTCTCGCCAACCCCCCTCCACCCCAAGAATACAAAGGTAATTACATTCAAATACTATCTCCAAACTTTTTAATAATACAATGAACAAATTGTCTGTGTTGCTGTGAAGACGATGATAACTAACTTTCGATGAGAACTAAGCTATGATAACTTTCTATAATTATTCTTTCTTTATTCTTTATTAAAAAAAAAAAATAATTAAACAATCAAATGCATTCCAAAAATCAAATACAATATTTTTTCCTAATTTCTAATATGTGTTCCCTATAGGCTACCCTGTGTGGGGACACTTGAATATATATAATAAAATATTTATATACAAATTTAAATATTATATCATGAAGAACATAATAATTGAATATGGTATTATATTGAAATAAATCAATATGTCAATATTTATAATCATTCTTGCACACATTCATACGCACACACATTCACATATGCGCACACATTCATACGCACACACATTCACACATGCGCGCACACACACACACACACAACACACACACACACACACACACACACACACACACACACCACACACACACACACACCACACACACACACACACACACACACACACACACACACACACTTACACAAAACTTAAAACTATGTACGGAGTGGTTGCTGTTTTTTTTTCATATTTAGTTCAATTTTATTCATAGTTAACGTTTCGTTTTTTTTTCAAAGTGCTGATGTAATTAGACCATAAAGGAATGCGTTTTGAAGAAAGAGACAGTGATTGAAATTTGATACTGTCTTACTGTTTACGCATACCGGACGGGATTTGTGAGTTCAATGATCTTTGATTGCTGCAGTGTTCATGTCGTGTAATGTGTAAATTATACTAAATTTAAACCTATATTAATTTAGTAAAAAAATCATTCGGGTTGTCTAGTTGTAAAATGAATTTCTTGATTTCTTTTCTAAATAACTGACGCGACGTTATTTTCCTTGTTGTTACTGGAAGTGAATTGAATATTTTTATAGCTATGTATTTGAAGTGTCGTCTGGAATGTTCTAATCTTGGTTTTGGGAGGTTAATGTCCTGTGAATTCCTGAGGTTTATTCTTTCTCTCATCTGTTGAATATCGAAATTATTTTCAGCTAAATCCAGCAATGCTTTGAATAGAAAAGAATGTCTCACTGATAATATTGATAGTTCTCTGAAGAGCATCATTGAACTATATTGTTTAGGTTTATTACAAATTATTTTTAATATATGTTTCTGACCAGTAATCACAGGTTTAATATGAACATTGTATGCACTCCCATAGCATATTATTCCATAATTTATTCTAGAACCAATAATTGCATGGTATAATTGTAACAATACTTCTTTTGGACATAACTGTCTGAGGTAATAGAACTTCCTTATGTATACAAATAACTCATTTTTTATCTTCTGTACATGATCTGACCAAGTGAGCCTACTATCCAATATGAGGCCCAGATACTTAACTGTACGTGCTTGTTTTATAGTTTCACAGTTACACAATATATTATTCACCTGTTGCGCACAATCTAATTTATGGAAGTAAATACTAGTTAACTCCTGATCCGTGTTTTGAAGATTAAATTGTATTATATTAGATTTGTCTGTGTTGATAGTTAATTTATTTTCGCAAAACCACCACCTAAGGTGCTTAAGATCCATTTAATAATATAATATAATATCATAGAGAAACAATAGCGTAAGTAGATATCCCATGGTATAGGGAATTTATGTCGCAGCTTTTACTGTTATCTCAAGCCGATTACTGTCGACTATTGTCAATTTTTACTGTTTTGTTGTGGTGATAGTGTATGAACGGCACAATTTGAGATACTACCAGCGTCATACAGCTGCATGGGAAAGAACTACGTGAACTATCGGCTTAGGATAACAGTAAAAGTTGCGACATAAACGCCCTATACCATGGGATATCTACTTATGCTATCGTTCCTCTATGATAATATTTTAGTGCTCTTTCAAACGAGCTATTCGAAGGAAAAAAGTATAGAAAGTAAATCTTTCTTACTGTTTGTGTATTTCATCTGTCATTTTATAAATTAATCTTTCCAATATTCAATATTTTAACCTATGCTTACAGTCTACTCATTTAGGGCCGGTTTCCGAGCTCGGGATTCAGCTAAGTTCTAGACTTTAAACAGCTGGAGTCAGAAAATTGGCTTTCCGAAACGGGGCGTAGTCGTAGTTTTTATGATAATCTTTATTTTCTCATTTCTATAATTGAAAACGTTTTTCCATGACGAAATGAAACATTCATGAATAATTCAAAATAGGCACGGTAGCTGAAACTTTACACTATTTTCTCTTTATTTTATTTTGTGTTCAATTTTCTAGTTTTTCGAAATTCAATTTGAACGTGGACTGCGACTATGCCCCGTTTTGGAAAGCCAATTTTCTGACTCCAGCTGTTTAAAGTCAAGAACTTGGCTAAATCCCGAGCTCGGAAACCGGCCCTAAGATATAGATTTGAATATAGAATTTTATATTAGGCCTATAATAATAGGGGTATTCACAATGTTGTTTTAGCCAGCTAAAGTGCTATTTGATAACTCTGGATTGTGAACGCCCCATCTAAAACACCATCTGCTATTAGCTAACTCCAGTAGCGATCCAAGCGGATAATTTGTGTAACTCTAAGTTAGTTTGAAAAAGTAAGATTATAAACATATGGCTGCCGCTTTAACAGAGATAGCTAGAGTTAGCGGACTCAAACCTGTGCTATCTGCTATCTCGTCTGTTAATTTTTTTCTAACGTACCACTATAGCATTGAGTTAACACAGACTTAACAAATAGCTGGAGATAGTGAATAGCTCGACTTAGCCAGCTATCTCCAACATTGTGAATACCCCTATAGAATAGGAATGAGCATAGTATCAGCTGATGAAAAGCGAAAATCGCGTGTTCGTGGTGCATAAGTCTAAACGCACATTGGGGAGTAAAGTCAGACTTTTTCTCTCTGAAACTTTTCTCTTTTTCTCGATTTTTTCCACGAGGGTCAAAAAGCACTTTTGTCCTGTGATTTACACTCTATCTTACCTAATTCCCGAGCTCGCAAATCAGCCCTAAGTAATATTATATTAAACAATCCATATGGAATGTAAGCTACGTGAAAATGTTAAAACTACTATAGTGAGATATGGGCCATATGAATAAAGTTGAGCATTTTCTTATACTTCTAAAATATGGAGCATTTGCTTAATTTTCTATGACTCACCTCAAGCAAAAACTTGTGAGCAAAACCTTTTGCTCATACTCATCAAAAAATAGTTTGAGCATTTGCTCAAAAGTAAAAGCTTTTGCTCAAAATTGTATGAATAAACTAGAGCATTTGCTCAACTTTTGAAGCAAATGCTTAAAAAAAGGTGAGTCTAGTCTAGAGTAGCTGATCACCTTTTGCTCATAGTAAAATGGCTCAACTAATCCGTATGAGGAAGAGGAAACTCTACCAGATACGATCACAACCAATAGTTGAGAACTATAAAACTATTTTTAGATTCAACGATGATATATATCACCATTATACCTACAAAAGAATTAATACAAAAGATAGCCATCACAAAATAGGAGATAGGCATTTAAGAAGATGGGAGTGTGGACGATTATAAGAAGGCTATTGATATTATAAGAATATGCTGAAGATTATTATAGAGATGACATTTTTTCACGCTATTATTTCAAAATTCTAAACTCAACTAACCTAAAATTTATTCATAAATAGAAAACAGAGCAGACGACGCAAACACAAGCGGTGCACCCTACTTGCATATTTAGCGCTTCCGTGAGCTATAAAAACAAAGTAAGGCTACAAAAGCGAATCAGCTGATGAAAAATGTTTAAAATACGTGAGCATTTGTTCCAGAGTTCAGGAGCATAAGGTAAAGCTTATTCATATCAAAATGAACAAATTCTTATGCTTCTACCTTTTGCTCATGAGCAAAACCTTATGCTCCATGCTCTTGCTCATGAGCATTTGCTCTGGTTTTCTTCATATAGGCCATTGAGTGTGAGTGTTGACTTAATAACATTTTCCTCCACCCACTGTCTAAAGTACTTACTTTACTCCCTGAAACCTAATACTAAAGTGCCACTTTTTTGCTCTCTGTAGTAAAAACAGAAAAACTCCCTAGGGAGTAAAAGTGACTCCATTTAAATAACATGGGGAGCATCTATTTTGAAACTTACATTGTAATAGGTTAGAAGGTCTAAGCTCAGATGAGAAGCATGATAGAGGTGTCTGTTATTGAGTCAACTGAATTCAATACCACAATCAGAAATTTGATCAACTCATGAAATATATGTTTGTATGATAATTATTATATTCTTAATATTAGTAGACGATAAAAATTTATACAATTTTTAAAATATTTTATTCTGTTCAAAATACCAGCCAACAAATATTTTTGATCTGCAATTCAAATCTGAACCGCGTGATCTGGAGTCAGCCATTTTTGGTAGCTGCTCAGCTGATATAATTGTTACAACTTTTGCCGATAGATAGCGCAATCGGCAGTGCCAATCAGAAGACCGGTTTTCAGGTTTTAGATTTAGGTTATGTTGTTAGGAATCATTGTCACCAATACGTAAGTTATTAGAATGATTTTATTTGCAGTTTCTATAAAAAAATGTAGATGGAGGAAAAATGTTGTGTACATCATGAGCGAAAAATACTTTTTCTCCCTCAGGAAAATTGCTGCCCTCGGCTTCGCCTCGGGCTTCAAACTTTTTCCCACAGGGAGAAAAAGTCGTACTTTTCACTCTAGTTATACAAATAACTATAATCTCACTATTTCTTAACAATTTTATTCTTTTGAGTTTTGTTTTCAGACTGCCCAGCCCTGCAAGAGTATCTCAACCATAAGACGTTTTTGGAAGAACTCGTGTTTTGGACAGTGAAGTTTGAGTTTCCGCAGAAGATTGTGTGTCTTCTGCTAAACATGCTCCCGGATCTGGATTACAAGGTTAGTGTTATTAGCATAGAGAAACAATAGCGTAAGTAGATATCCCATGGTATAGGGCTTTTATGTCGCTACTCTCACTGTTATCTCAAGCCGATTACTGTCGATTACTGTCGAATTTTACTGTTTTGTTGGGAGTGTAAGAGTGTTTGAACGGCACAATATGAGAGACTACCAGCGTCACATAGCTTCACCAAAAACAACTACTAGGACTATCGGCTTCAGTCAACACTCACATTTGCAACATAGACACCCTATACACTGTCTATTATTAGTGTGTTGTTGGGAGTGTAAGAAGGGCACAGTATGAGAGACTACCAGCGTCATATAGCTTCACCAAAAACAACTACTAGGTCTATCGGCTTCAGTTAACACTCACATTTGCAACATAGACACCCTATACACTGTCTATTATTAGTGTGTTGTTGGGAGTGTAAGAGTGTAAGAAGGGCACAGTATGAGAGACTACCAGCGTCACATAGCTTCACCAAAAACAACTACTAGGACTATCGGCTTCAGTTAACACTCACATTTGCAACATAGACACCCTATACACTGTCTATTATTAGTTTGTTGTTGGGAGTGTAAGAGTGTAAGAAGGGCACAGTATGAGAGAATACCAGCGTCACATAGCTTCACCAAAAACAACTACTAGGACTATCGGCTTCAGTTAACACTCACATTTGCAACATAGACACCCTATACACTGTCTATTTTTAGTGTATTGTTGGGAGTGTAAGAGTGTAAGAAGGGCACAGTATGAGAGACTACCAGCGTCACATAGCTTCACGGAAAAGATTCACATGAAATATCGGCTTGAGATAACAGTAAAAGTTGCAACCTTTTGAATCCGAAAAGATACACAAGGAGCTTTAATGTATATTCCTGTAAGCAACATATGCTCTTTCGTATCTTCTCAAAATCATCGTGTTGCATTCGAAAAGATACATAAGGAGCTTCAATGTATATTCCTATAAGCAACAGATGCTCTTTTGTATCTTCTCAAAATCAACGTGTTGCATCCGAAAAGATACACAAGGAGCTGTAGTGTATCAATCCATAAGCAACAGCTGCTCTTTTGTATCTTCTCAAAAGCAACGTGTTGCATCCGAAAAGATACACAAGGAGCTTATTGGAGTTGGTTCCTTTCAGCACAACACAGCCTATCAGCTGACATTCATTCAACATGCTCTTTCCATTGTTGGTGATACGTTGCAACTCTCTCATTCATGGAGAATCTCTGTGTGTAGGGAGCTTCCTCCATCTAGGGATCTAGGGTCTCTGAAGCCTGATGTTTTTGCAAAGCCGTGAATATTACCCCGCAAACCATACCTTGCCTATATGCTGCTTCATAGTCACAAAGGCAAAGCTATGGGACGCGTACTGTAGCATAGTGTAATGTGAAGAGACAATGGCCCATATGAATACAGTTGAGCATTTGCTTATACTCCTAAAATATAGAGCATTTGCTTCATTTTCTATGAATAAACGTGAGCAAAACCTTTTGCTCATGCTCATCAAAAAAATAGTTTGAGCATTTGCTCAAAAGTATAAGCTTTTGCTCAAAATTGTATGAATAAACTAGAGCATTTGCTCAACTTTTGAAGCAAATGCTTCAAAAATGGTGAGTCTAGTCTAGAGCAGCTTTTCACCTTTTGATCATAGTAAAATGGCTCAACTAATTCGTGTGAGTAAGAGGAAACTATACCAGATACGATCACAACCAATAGTTGAGAACTATAAAACTATTTTTAGATTCAACTATGATATATATCACCATTATCCCTACAAAAGAATAAATACAAACGATCACAACCAATAGTTGAGAACTATAAAACTCTTTTTAGATTCAACTATGATATATATCACCATTATCCCTACAAAAGAATAAAACCTGTTATAAAGATAGCCATCACAAAACAGGAAAAAGGCATTCAAGAAGATGAGAGTGTAGACGATTATAAGAAGCTATTGATATTATAAGAATATGCTGAAGATTATTATAGAGATGACATTTTTTCACGCTATTATTTCAAAATTCTAAATTGAACTAACCTAAAACTCTATTCATAAATAGAAAACAGAGCAGACGACACAGACACAAGCGGTGTCTATACTTGCATATTTAGCGCTTACGTGAGCTATAAAAACAAATTAAGGCTACAAAGGCGAATCAGCTGATGAAAAATCTTTAAAATACGTGAGCATTTGCTCCAGAGTTCAAGAGCATTAGGTAAGAGTATAAGGTAAAGCTTATTCATATAAAAATGAGCAAATGCTTCTGCTTCTACCTTTTGCTCATGAGCATTTGCTCTGGTTTTCTTCATATGGGCCATTGAGTGTGAAATGACAAATTAAATATACAGTTGCACTAATCGTTTCGTTTGATCTAAATTTCAGGAGGCCCTGACTCAGGCGTTTGTGCTGCACTACAGTCGTATCTCAGTGATGCTTGAGCGATCCACGGACCCCGACACGCTCTCGAACCGAGTCGTCCATGTTTCAGTGCAGCTATTCTCCAATGAGGCACTCGCCCTCCGTATGGCCGACAAACTCATGCTGTTACATGTCATGGTTATCAGTCTCAAGTACATGATGAGCAAGATACTTATTCCCAATACACTGCATGGTGAGTAACTTCTCAATCTATAGTTTTTTCTCCATAAAAAAGCAATGTTTCAATAATATTTACTCGTAAATCCTGGGAATAGAGTGGTACCGTACATTTAGGGACCCAAGTCATAGAGAAAAGATAGCATTAGAAGATATTCCATGATTTATAGAATTCATTCAAAGTTTAGAAGTTTTGTATCAAATTATGGTGTTGTGGATCAAGTTGAGATGATACTGTATAATATTGTGTTGTTACTGTATCATGTGTGGTAATATTGTATCATTTATGGTGATATTATCATCTGTTCTCCAATGATGCACTCGCTCTACGCGGGGGCGCGACAGTCGAGACCGACGACATTCGAGGCCTACGACCGTAGAGGACTGTTTTACAGTCGTAGGCCTCAATGTCGGGAGTGTACGAAAATTAGAGTGGCCTCAACTGTCGCCTAACGCAGGCGACATTTGAGGCCACTTTTTCAGGAGTCCTCTGCCGTCGCAGGTCTCGACTGTCGGGGCTGTTCAAAAATTGAAGAGGCCTCAACTGTCGCCTAACGCAGGCGACATTTGAGGCCACTTTTTCAGGAGTCCTCTACCGTCGCTGGCCTCGAATGTCGCTGGTCTCGACTGTCGAGCCTGTACAAAAATTAGAGACTCGCTTGCAGCAGGCGACAGTTGAGGACACATCCTATGAATGTGTGAAATTGATAAAAGTTATTGATTTGTAACAGGATATTGATTTGTAGAGTAATATCCTACATCTATCATGAACTGAGAATTTGACATCCAAGTATCAAAAAGGTATTTACGAGTTTGAAAATTTTGTTTTTTATGATGAAGCAACTAAGGTTTATTTACAGTTGTAAAGTTGCAATACTTATTCATAATATGGAAGGAATAATGGGATATTATTCAATTGCTGGTAAATCCATACAAATTAGATGATAATATTCTTTTGGTGCTGTCTACCATTCTGGAGAGCCTAGCGCAGGCGACAGTTGAGGCCTCTTTTTCAGGAGTCCTCTGCCGTCGCAGGTCTCGACTGTCGGGGCTGTACAAAAATTAGAGTGGCCTCAACTGTCGCCTAACGCAGGCGACATTTGAGGCCACTTTTTCAGGAGTCCTCTACCGTCGCTGGCCTCGAATGTCGCCGGTCTCTACCGTCGCTGGTCTCGACTGTCGCAGGACTCTTCTGTCGTTTGCCTCGTTTGACATCGACCTGCTCTACGCTCTACGCAATGATGCTCTAAGCTCTGTCTTGGCGAGACAGTTATCTTTTGACAATTCTCATCGGGTTGCGGATTGTCGGAGGCCACGCCAGTTAAACAAGAAGATTTTTGTAGGCGGCCAACTATTGGCACGTCAGTTGACAGCTAAACATGTCCGTGTTCTCGTCATCTGTTGTGACTGAACTGGCAAAACCAAGACAGCGCTACTGGCCTACACCGTTCACACGGCGCCAATTGTCGCGACAACTGAGATTCCGAGTGGTGGGGGGCTCGCTGGGCCCAATTGACTGTCCATAGTCTACTCCCGGAGACAGTTGAATTCCGGGACAGTTGGCAAGACAATTGGCCTGAAGTGTTTATACGAAGACAATAATTTCATGCCAGTTAGTTGGCTTATGACAATTGTCTCACCAATTGGCATCGTATAAACTAGGCTTTATTGTACGTGGACAATTATTGCCCAAAGACAACTATCTCGCCAAATGGCGATGTGTAAACTAGCCTTAAGTATGGCCATAGAGAAACGATAGAATAGATATGCCATGGTATAGGGCGTTTATGTCGCAAGTTCCACTGTTATTCCAAGCCGATAGTTCACATAGTTCTTTCCCATGCAGCTGTGTGACGCTGGTAGTCTCTCAAATTGTGCCGTTCATACACTATCACCCCAACAAAACAGTAAAAATTGACAATAAACGACAGTAATCGGCTTGAGATAACAGTAAAAGTTGCGTCATAAATTCCCTATACCATGGGATATCTACCTACGCTATTGTTTCTCTATGGTATGGCTGACACTCATGTTGCTACTTGTCATGTTATTAGCCTAAAGTACATGATATGCAAGATACTCATTCCCAATACAATAAGTAACCTTTCAAAACTGTAATTCAAATAAAATAAAATATTCTTTATTACACAAAAAGCATTGCAAAGCCTAGTTTTCAATCTGGTAATTTGTAATATCATAACAACTCGGCGAGCTGTGCTATCACGTTGAGCGATTTTTAAAACGTTTTCGTTGCAGTGATAGAGAACAACAAGCATTTATTGCTATTTTGTAATGGATTTTGATTGAATAAATTTTTTGATATTTTTTCGTTGCTGTGATAAATAACAACAAGCACACTGCTAGTTTGTCATGGTATTTAAATTCAATCATTCATTATACAAAACACTATAATCATTGACCAAAGCGAAGCTGAGGTCTTAGTTTCGACTAGATCGGCTTTCGTCTGTTTGTTTGTTTGTTTGTACCGCAGTTACAGTCGCAGTTATTGTCCGATTTGGATGAAATTTGGTATGCAAGTTCTTTGAGAAACAAGGCGCAGAAACGTATGTGTAACGATTTTTGATAAAACCTCTGGTTTTTTGTAATATTTAAAAAACCAAACTAACCTCAATCCAGGAAGGATGTGTCTTTGAAGATACAGCGATTCATTGCCATACTTTTTCGCAACTATTGTTACGAGCACATGGTGGGCGAGTCGGTTAGACCGTGGTCTGTCACTCTTTGGGACCCAGGTTCAATTCTCGTTCCTGCCAGATTTTTTCGCAGATAATACTAATATTGTTTTATCTTATTCTAATAATATATCATTATAAAATAAATTATTATGATGAGATAGAATAATTAAGTTGAATCATCTTATTATTATTAAATTGATTTAACAAATTAATTGGATAAATTATTTTAAAAAAATCTTTATTGTATTGGAGTCGTATACAACTGCAGTTGTAGAGAAAAATGTGTATGTAAAGGTATAAAGGTAAATTTTTTTCCTTTTTGTGTAGTTGAGAAGTTGATATTGTGGTATTATTAACATTAAATTAAAAAGACCAAGAAATTGTCAAAAACCACAGATTTATTGATACTTAGAAATACCGGTTTCGGTAATTACACCATTGTCAATCTCTGGTAAAACTCTGATAGTGACCGAAACCGGTCTTTCTGAGTATCAATAAATCTGTGGTTTTTTGACAATTTCTTAGTCTTTTTCATTTGAAAGGTATGTATTTGATATAAAAGTACACCTTGATAAGTCCGGTGTCCCTGGAAACAGTGTCTCTAGCACTTTCAATGGAGAAAATAATAGATGACAATCATGGCTAAATCTTCACAATATACTGTACTTACTGTACTGGCCCTTTTCATCAGATTGAAAGTTGTATTCATGAGCGAGGTCTACTGTTCGCAGAACTACTAGTAATATAATAATGACCATGGAGGAAAATCTAGGTTGATTGGTAAAAATTAGGCTAGGTACGATTGAAATGTTTTTCGTTGTACTGATATAGACCAACGAGCACATGGCAATTTGAAATATTTTCCTTTGCAATGATAGAGACCAACAAGCACACTGCTTTTTTACTTTCCTTGTCCTATTACCATAAGTAAGGAAAGTATTGCTTCCCGAAAAAAATTTAGGTACCCCAATTTCTAAATTTCTACAATAATTAATGTTCAGTAACATTTTCACCTAAAATTTGAAATAAGCTTGAAATTCGAGAAAATGTTATTATTTCAATTGCAAACTGTTGGCAACTGATGATTCTATTAAATCATTCACTATAAAGAGATAGCAGACTTCGTGTGTCTCCAGCGTTATTGTTCTATCACCAGCTGGCTTGTATCTTTGAATAGTAGACTTTAGATGCGCGTGAACACTAACGTCAGGTGATACATTTTCATAACGGCAAGGAAAGTTGTGTGAGTGCGCCACACCAGATTTTTGTGATGGCATTTGATTATATATATATATGCATATGCATACATAGGCCAAAATTATAAAAAAAAACATAATTTTAAACTTAATATTTCAAATACTAATAGAATTTAGAACGTTCTGGAGCCACTGACACGCATCTTCTCCAGCATCATGGAGGGCCGACAGCCCTCCATGATAGGAGTATTGTGGACACTCAGATATAAGGTGGTTCATTGATTGGATTTGTCCACATTGGCACAGAGGATCAGATGTGTATCCCCAGGCATTTGATTGAATAAACTTTTCGTCATTTTTCGTTGCAGTGATAGAGAGCAACAACCACATTGCTATTTTATCATGGTATTTAATTGGAAATGTTTTTGGTTGCAGTGAAAGAGAACAACAAGCACATGGTGGTGGACTGTGGCAAGCAGGTGATGAAGGAACACTGCTATTGGCCGCTTGTCTCCGATTTGAACAATGTCCTCTCGCATCGTCCGGTCGCCGTCAAGTTTATGAGTGACACCAACCTGCTCGAGATGTGGTTTAAGTTTCTCTCTGTCTTTCAAGGTAAACTACTGGTTTCTTTATCTTTATCAATTCTTTATCTTTAAGGAAGGATGAATTTACAGTGAATAATAACGTTTCTATGTATAACCTGAGAGTTACATCTCATAACATTTATAATATTAACTATTCAGATTTGACAATAGTGCGAAGACAATTGGGTTATCTTAGCTCAAAAATAATAAATATCATGCCAAATGCATTGTCAAAATCTCTTTCTAATAGGGGTAGACAGAGGATGGAACAGATAAATAAGTGGGTGATACAAAAATTTTTCTTCGACATCAGTCAAATATTATAATTACTAGTAATTTATTGTTGAACTTCGATTTTTTGTAGCTTTGTTTATTAGTAAATAAATTTTTATATTGTCTAAACAGCTGATACTCTCACTCAGCGGTCAGGGTTTTGCCCTTGCTGGGTGGTGCCATGTAATTTTAATTTATTTGTAAAATAGCATAATATTAATCTAGAATATTTCTTTTGTAAGTTTTTTTTATTTTGTTTTTATGGGCAATAAAGATGTTAAAAAAAATCTTATCGACATTTTTGGAGAGAAATAGTACAGGCTCAGCCTAGTTTTTCTCCAATGTCATAATTGTATTATGATTATAGTATTTTATACAATAAATAAATGAATGAATGAAATAAATCGATATTATTTTTTTTGTCGTCCAGAACTGAGACCATGTCGTCTAGTCGATCGTCTATAGTGAGGTCCATAATGGCAGTGTTTGATTAGCAATGGTATTGCTATCCTTGTCTATCATTCAACAAAGCGGATAGCGATATCTCTTTCAGGCTTTGCTCTGTTGCCAGATCGTATTTTATCAATGTAGAATTATTAACAAGATATTTCGTCTTAATTATAAAAATTAATTATAAAATTATTGAAAAATATAATTTCTCGCTTAATAGAATATAATTGATTATTTTAAACGAGAATAAACAATTAATATTACAACAATAAACCTGTACCTCTATAGAAGGCATTGACAAGACAGAGGTTCGGCAACGTTTTTCTTATATGTTTCTCCACTGCCATTATAACGTGGACCTCACTATAGGACCGAGATTATGTTGTTTATAGTGAGGTCCACGTTATAATGGCAGTGGAGAAACATATAAGAAAAACGTTGCCGAACCTCTGTCTTGTCAATGCCTTCTATAGAGGTAACTGATACAGGTTTATTGTTGTAATATTAATTGTTTAATCTCGTTCAAGATAATCAGTTATATTTTATCAAGCAATAAATTATATTTCTTAATGATTTAATAATGCATTTTCCTAATTAAGAAGAATTATCTTGTTAATTAATAATTATCAATTCTACATTTTTAAAAGACGATCTGGCAACAAAGCAAAGCGAGAAAGAGATAGAGCTATCCGCTTTGTTGAATGATAGACAAGGATAGCAATACCATTGCTAATTAAACACTGCCATTATAATGTGGACTTTGGAAACCGGCCCTAAATTTAAAATATGTTGTACATTATTTTTGGATAAATAATAAGATTTCTTAATTCTTTTTCTATTTGTATCTACCGGGTGATTTTTTAGTCCTGTTACCCTATTTTTAATACATGGTAATTTTTCCCTAATAAAGGGAAATTTTGGTTTGTTGCACGAAGTTGGTAGCCCTACTCACTCAGTATACACAAGGCAGTGCGAGTTTATTATCCTTAAGCTGTGTAACATTCTGTGATGATTCCGGTCGTGTTATGAACAGAATGTCTTTTACCATAGAACAATGTTTATGGTTTATGGCCTTCAAAGTCTCCAGACCTCACATCCCCTGATTACTTTTTGTGGGGCTACATTAAGTCTGAGGCCTTCAAAAACAATCCTCACAATATTGATGAACTGAAAGCCAATATAACAGACTTAATCACGAATATTTCCAATATAACTCTGATAAAGGTTTCTGCTAATATGGTGAAAAAAGTCCGAGCATGTATAACCTCAATGGGTGGACATTTTGAGCATATGGTGTAATAATTTCAAGTAACTAAGAAATGTGAGTAATAAAATATCAATTTTCTTTTGCAAATAACAAATATTATTTTTTATTAATACCCAAATTTCCGTTTATAAATTACATAAAAAATTGGGTAACAGGACTAAAAAATCACCATATATTTGTTTCTTTTTCTTTTTGATTACAGGCATGAACGTGAACCAACGCGAGGTGAACCAACACGTAGAGTTTGAGCCGAACACTTACTACGCGGCGTTTTCTGCCGAGCTGGAAGCCAGTGCCTACCCGATGTGGGCCCTTCTGTCGCATCTGTGGGACACATCACCCACTTCGGTGGGCCTCACCAAGCGTGTCCTAACTTCGTGTCTGGCCGCTCTTCAGGATTGGCTCGATGCCATAGGCATGAACCACATGTCGCTCATAGATGATACATGGGTGAGTCACTAATGAAATTGTTAGTTGTAGGTGTAGAAAAATCCAAAAGTTACCGTTTCTCAATCTTTTTTACCTTCTCTTTCAATCCTTCCTCCTCCTCCTTTTCCTCATTCTTTTCCTCACCATCCTCTTCCTTCTACTCCTCGTCCTCCTTCATCTCATCCCCCTGACCTCCTCCTTGACTTATTTATTATTGTTTTTGAAGGGACGGATTCAAGGATCCAAAGATTCAAAGAACCCCACACGTCAACGGAAGCTTATTGGCCCATATGAATAAAACCAGAGCAAATGCTCATGAGCAAGAGCATGGAGCATAAGGTTTTGCTCATGAGCAAAAGTTAGAAGCAAAAGCATTTGCTCATTTTTATATGAATAAGCTTTACCTTATACTCTTATCTTATGCTCCTGAATTCTGGAGCAAATGTTCACGTATTTAAGAGATTTTTCATCAGCTGATTCGCTTTTGTAGCCTTAGTTTGTTTTTATAGCTCACGGAAGCGCTAAATATGCAAGTAGGGTGCACCGCTTTTGTTTGCGTCGTCTGCTCTGTTTTCTATTTATGAATAGAGTTTTAGGTTAGTTGAGTTAGGATTTTGAAATAATAGCGTGAAAAAATGTCATCTCTATAATAATCTTTAGCATATTCTTATAATATCAATAGCCTTCTTATAATCGTCCACACTCTCATCTTCTTAAATGCCTATCTCCTATTTTGTGATGGCTATCTTTATAGCAGGTAGCTATCTTTTGTAGGGATAATGGTGATATATATATATATATATATATATATATATATATCATGGTTGAATCTAATAAGAGTTTTATAGTTCTCAACTATTGGTTGTGATCGTATCTGGTATAGTTTCCTCTTCCTCATACGGATTAGTTGAGCCATTTTACTATGAGCAAAAGCTGATAAGCCTGTCTAGACTAGACTCACCTTTTTTGAAGCATTTGCTTCAAAAGTTGAGCAAATGCTCTAGTTTATTCATACAATTTTGAGCAAAAGCTTTTACTCTTGAGCAAATGCTCAAGCTATTTTTTTTGATGAGCATGAGCAAAAGGTTTTGCTCACGTTTATTCATAGAAAATGAAGCAAATACTCCATATTTTAGAAGTATAAGCAAATGCTCAACTTTATTCATATGGCCCAATGTGTTCCCAAGTAGTATGTTAGTTAGGCAGGCAAACCAATACCTGTGTCCTTTACAAGAACCATGAGTTTTTCCCTATGCTAACATCCCATTCATCACCTGGTTGCAATCCAGTGTGATATGCTTGGCAGTCTCTTCAGAGTGATTAGTCCTCGTGACCTACGTGAGTTCCACTCCTGGCCTTCTTTGAAGGTCCTTCCGCTGAGGAAGTTGAAAATAAGTTGAATTGTTTGTTGTATTTCAGAGCGACAACCACCAAGTGTCATTCCACCTGCCGCTGCATCGCTACCTGAGCGTGTTCATGTGCCAAGCGGTCAACGTACAGGGTGTGCCCTTAGCCGAGGTCCTGCCCCCTCTCGACGTGCTACATCTCATCATGATGCATCCGCTCCGGGTCCAGGTAGGGTGCCACTCCTAAATTCATTCTATTGCATGAAATTAAGCCCCGTACCATAGGGGCATAGATAGCATAAGAAAATATCCCATGGTTTGTAGAATTCATTCAAAGTTTGCAAGTTTTGTATAAGAATATCGGGGCACCGATGAAACAGTATCAACACAATATGATACAGTATCAAACTAATATGATACAGTATCAAATCAATATCAATATCGGGGCACCGAGCTTCGCTCGTTATTTATTTATTGATAAACAGAACTCAATTCTTTAAAATGATTGGGGAAGGACTAACAGGCACAGTCCAAAACTGTTTCTTCCCCGAATTTTGATTTATACACTATAATTATTCCGAAAAGTAGGTTATGTTCCATACACTTGAATTCAGAACCTATTTTCAGTCAAAATATTTGGAAACATAAAAGTTCTAATCTAGATTGTTTACAAACCAAATTTAATAACAAACTAACACCATAGAGAAACGATAGCGTAAGTAGATATCCCATGGTATAGGGAATTTATGTCGCAACTTTTACTGTTATCTCAAGCCGATTATTGTCAATCTTTACTGTTTTGTTGGGGTGAGCGTGTAGGAACGGCACAATATGAGAGACTATCAGCGTCACACAGCTTCACAGGAAAGAACTACGTGAACTATCGGCTTGAGATAACAGTAAAAGTTGCGACAAAAACGCCCTATACCATGGGATATCTACTTACGCTATTGTTTCTCTATGATAACACTCACTAATCACTTAGAATTGTGAAATAATGATTAACTTTGAATATTATGGTATACCATCTCATGTCAACAAATCAGATTACTTTGATCGAGTCAATTAGAATTTCTAGATTTCTCGCGAGATAGGGTAAGCTAATTGATTACATAGCTGATCTCCCACACAGGCACACGCATCTTCTGTTATCGACAGACGACGAAATTATCATCTGTTTTTCCAAGGATGAATTATTCTTTTCATGTCCTTCAGCTAGTTTTCCCAGGGATGAGACCTAGTGCAATAGAATTTTTATATCATAAACCTACTATGTTAAAAATTTCGTGGAAATCGTTAGAGCCGTTTTCGAGATCCGTTGAACATAAATAACCAGATATAAAAATATAAAAATAGCCAGATATAAAAATATAAACAGATTTACAGAAATTGCTCGCTTAATATAATAGGATTATGGTGGTGTGTATCAAGTTTAGATGATACTGTATCATATTGTGTTGATACTGTATCATATTGTGTTGATATTGTATCATATTGTGTTGATACTGTATCATATTGTGTTGATACTGTATCATATTGTGGTGATACCTTAGAGAAAAGGTAGCATAAGAAGATATCTCTTCGTGTAGGTCGATTTTGTTCCAAATTTCAAGCTGTTTGTGTTTGCTTGTCAGCTCAATGATTCCTATTTCTCTCCAAAATTCAGATAAAAGTCTAGCGACATTTCCAGAAACTAGAGCGGGCTTAGAGTCGGACTACGATTTTGTTCGTTCCAAGTTATATATAGAGGGAGGTCAAGATACCATCCCACGATATGTAACTCTGGAAATACATTGTAAAGAAGTTTTTAAAAATTATTAGTTTTTATTTCTAATGGGTGTTAATGAAACAATAAATACAAAGAATACAAAATCGTGATCTCGTTTTAATTGATTATATAGATACACAATTAATAAGATGTAAAATAAACGTCAACTACTAGCTGACTGACAAATGAAAAATACAAAACCATTATAAAACCCGACTATCCCAAAATTGTTCCCATTCTATCTAAATTC
This sequence comes from Nilaparvata lugens, assembly GCF_014356525.2. Classification (NCBI taxonomy): domain Eukaryota; kingdom Metazoa; phylum Arthropoda; class Insecta; order Hemiptera; family Delphacidae; genus Nilaparvata; species Nilaparvata lugens. The sequence continues at coordinate 5,373,872 of NC_052517.1, read as the reverse complement.
AACATTTTGATTCTGGAGTATACTAATACTAATGCAGTTGGATCTGCTATCAAGAACTTATATAAAAATGATTGATCATAAATTATTTTAGTTTATAAATGGTCATAGTCAAATATAGATTAGGAATTTTCAATCCTTCCTCCTCCTCCTTTTCCTCATTCTTTTCCTCACCATCCTCTTCCTTCTACTCCTCGTCCTCCTTCATCTCATCCCCCTGACCTCCTCCTTGACTTATTTATTATTGTTTTTGAAGGGACGGATTCAAGGATCCAAAGATTCAAAGAACCCCACACGTCAACGGAAGCTTATTGGCCCATATGAATAAAACCAGAGCAAATGCTCATGAGCAAGAGCATGGAGCATAAGGTTTTGCTCATGAGCAAAAGTTAGAAGCAAAAGCATTTGCTCATTTTTATATGAATAAGCTTTACCTTATACTCTTATCTTATGCTCCTGAATTCTGGAGCAAATGTTCACGTATTTAAGAGATTTTTCATCAGCTGATTCGCTTTTGTAGCCTTAGTTTGTTTTTATAGCTCACGGAAGCGCTAAATATGCAAGTAGGGTGCACCGCTTTTGTTTGCGTCGTCTGCTCTGTTTTCTATTTATGAATAGAGTTTTAGGTTAGTTGAGTTAGGATTTTGAAATAATAGCGTGAAAAAATGTCATCTCTATAATAATCTTTAGCATATTCTTATAATATCAATAGCCTTCTTATAATCGTCCACACTCTCATCTTCTTAAATGCCTATCTCCTATTTTGTGATGGCTATCTTTATAGCAGGTAGCTATCTTTTGTAGGGATAATGGTGATATATATATATATATATATATATATATATATCATGGTTGAATCTAATAAGAGTTTTATAGTTCTCAACTATTGGTTGTGATCGTATCTGGTATAGTTTCCTCTTCCTCATACGGATTAGTTGAGCCATTTTACTATGAGCAAAAGCTGATAAGCCTGTCTAGACTAGACTCACCTTTTTTGAAGCATTTGCTTCAAAAGTTGAGCAAATGCTCTAGTTTATTCATACAATTTTGAGCAAAAGCTTTTACTCTTGAGCAAATGCTCAAGCTATTTTTTTTTGATGAGCATGAGCAAAAGGTTTTGCTCACGTTTATTCATAGAAAATGAAGCAAATACTCCATATTTTAGAAGTATAAGCAAATGCTCAACTTTATTCATATGGCCCAATGTGTTCCCAAGTAGTATGTTAGTTAGGCAGGCAAACCAATACCTGTGTCCTTTACAAGAACCATGAGTTTTTCCCTATGCTAACATCCCATTCATCACCTGGTTGCAATCCAGTGTGATATGCTTGGCAGTCTCTTCAGAGTGATTAGTCCTCGTGACCTACGTGAGTTCCACTCCTGGCCTTCTTTGAAGGTCCTTCCGCTGAGGAAGTTGAAAATAAGTTGAATTGTTTGTTGTATTTCAGAGCGACAACCACCAAGTGTCATTCCACCTGCCGCTGCATCGCTACCTGAGCGTGTTCATGTGCCAAGCGGTCAACGTACAGGGTGTGCCCTTAGCCGAGGTCCTGCCCCCTCTCGACGTGCTACATCTCATCATGATGCATCCGCTCCGGGTCCAGGTAGGGTGCCACTCCTAAATTCATTCTATTGCATGAAATTAAGCCCCGTACCATAGGGGCATAGATAGCATAAGAAAATATCCCATGGTTTGTAGAATTCATTCAAAGTTTGCAAGTTTTGTATAAGAATATCGGGGCACCGATGAAACAGTATCAACACAATATGATACAGTATCAAACTAATATGATACAGTATCAAATCAATATCAATATCGGGGCACCGAGCTTCGCTCGTTATTTATTTATTGATAAACAGAACTCAATTCTTTAAAATGATTGGGGAAGGACTAACAGGCACAGTCCAAAACTGTTTCTTCCCCGAATTTTGATTTATACACTATAATTATTCCGAAAAGTAGGTTATGTTCCATACACTTGAATTCAGAACCTATTTTCAGTCAAAATATTTGGAAACATAAAAGTTCTAATCTAGATTGTTTACAAACCAAATTTAATAACAAACTAACACCATAGAGAAACGATAGCGTAAGTAGATATCCCATGGTATAGGGAATTTATGTCGCAACTTTTACTGTTATCTCAAGCCGATTATTGTCAATCTTTACTGTTTTGTTGGGGTGAGCGTGTAGGAACGGCACAATATGAGAGACTATCAGCGTCACACAGCTTCACAGGAAAGAACTACGTGAACTATCGGCTTGAGATAACAGTAAAAGTTGCGACAAAAACGCCCTATACCATGGGATATCTACTTACGCTATTGTTTCTCTATGATAACACTCACTAATCACTTAGAATTGTGAAATAATGATTAACTTTGAATATTATGGTATACCATCTCATGTCAACAAATCAGATTACTTTGATCGAGTCAATTAGAATTTCTAGATTTCTCGCGAGATAGGGTAAGCTAATTGATTACATAGCTGATCTCCCACACAGGCACACGCATCTTCTGTTATCGACAGACGACGAAATTATCATCTGTTTTTCCAAGGATGAATTATTCTTTTCATGTCCTTCAGCTAGTTTTCCCAGGGATGAGACCTAGTGCAATAGAATTTTTATATCATAAACCTACTATGTTAAAAATTTCGTGGAAATCGTTAGAGCCGTTTTCGAGATCCGTTGAACATAATAACCAGATATAAAAATATAAAATAGCCAGATATAAAAATATAAACAGATTTACAGAAATTGCTCGCTTAATATAATAGGATTATGGTGGTGTGTATCAAGTTTAGATGATACTGTATCATATTGTGTTGATACTGTATCATATTGTGTTGATATTGTATCATATTGTGTTGATACTGTATCATATTGTGTTGATACTGTATCATATTGTGGTGATACCTTAGAGAAAAGGTAGCATAAGAAGATATCTCTTCGTGTAGGTCGATTTTGTTCCAAATTTCAAGCTGTTTGTGTTTGCTTGTCAGCTCAATGATTCCTATTTCTCTCCAAAATTCAGATAAAAGTCTAGCGACATTTCCAGAAACTAGAGCGGGCTTAGAGTCGGACTACGATTTTGTTCGTTCCAAGTTATATATAGAGGGAGGTCAAGATACCATCCCACGATATGTAACTCTGGAAATACATTGTAAAGAAGTTTTTAAAAAATTATTAGTTTTTATTTCTAATGGGTGTTAATGAAACAATAAATACAAAGAATACAAAATCGTGATCTCGTTTTAATTGATTATATAGATACACAATTAATAAGATGTAAAATAAACGTCAACTACTAGCTGACTGACAAATGAAAAATACAAAACCATTATAAAACCCGACTATCCCAAAATTGTTCCCATTCTATCTAAATTCAACATTTTGATTCTGGAGTATACTAATACTAATGCAGTTGGATCTGCTATCAAGAACTTATATAAAAATGATTGATCATAAATTATTTTAGTTTATAAATGGTCATAGTCAAAATATAGATTAGGAATTTTATTGATAGTGTATCAAAAACTAATCAAAAATTCAAACTAGATTTTCCAAGTATTTGATCATCACTTAAATTTCTTCAAAAGCTTCAAATGTAGATTGATAGTGTATTGAGAACTATAAAAAAGTTTCAACTCAAGATTAAGATTGTACTATACAAAAATTGTTCCCATTCTATCTAAATTCAACATTTTGATTCTGGAGTATACTAATACTAATGCAGCTGGATCTGCTATCAAGAACTTATCTTGAAATGATTGATCATAAATTATTTTAGTATATAAATGGTCATAGTCAAAATATAGATTAGGAATTTTATTGATAGTGTATCAAAAACTAATCAAAAATTCAATCTAGATTTTCCAAGTCTTTGATCATCACTTAAACTTCTTCAAAAGCTTCAAATGTAGATTGATAGTGTATTGAGAACTATAAAAAAGTTTCAACTCAAGATTAAGATTGTACTATACAAAAATTGTTCCCATTCTATCTAAATTCAACATTTTGATTCTGGAGTATACTAATACTAATGCAGCTGGATCTGCTATCAAGAACTTATCTTGAAATGATTGATCATAAATTATTTTAGTATATAAATGGTCATAGTCAAAATATAGATTAGGAATTTTATTGATAGTGTATCAAAAACTAATCAAAAATTCAATCTAGATTTTCCAAGTCTTTGATCATCACTTAAACTTCTTCAAAAGCTTCAAATGTAGATTGATAGTGTATTGAGAACTATAAAAAATTCAATCTAGATTTGATCATCATTTAAATGTCTTCAAAAGTTTCAACTCAAGATTAAAATTGTTCACCAAATCTCTGAAAATTGCTAAATAATTTCGTGCTATTTACTTCACTTATCTATAACTTATCACAAATATTTGTTTTTAGAAATCGTTTAGGTTTCTTCAATATTAGTTTTCACATAAATCAAGTCTTATCATTGAAGAACTCTTATCACTTATTCAAATTTATACTATAGACTACCCAAGTGATCGACATTATTATTATAAAGGTCCTCTAAATCATAGTTTTCTGACAGAAATAATTCCCAATATTATTCTCATCACATAATATGTTATCTTGTTTCCAACGAATATCGAATTCAAATACAGTAATCTATTTTTCTTTCAACTTCCAGTCTTTTCATTCATTAAATAATTAGAATTTACTTCTGGTTCCCAATATGTTTAGACACATTACAATATACATAATACAAATTTCCTCAGTTTTTCAAATCTGTAAAAGCGTTTTATTTTATATTCTGTAATTACAAATGTAAATACAAACTTATAATGTCTACTCCATTGCTAAATACTATTCATAGTTCTGAATTTGTTCACTAACAATAGTCTGTAATCCAAGCTTGATATCTCATGAACATAGTTTTTGTTGTCCAAACTTATAATTCCCAACTTGTTAACTGAAAATAATCTGTATCTATTAGTTCAAGATTCCATAATACACATTTCCTTAGTGGTTCAATATTCTGTAATTTATTACAAACATATTCTTACTATTCAATCTTTAGATGCTACTAATCGTCTTACTATTCAATCTTTAGATGCTACTAATCGTTACCAATTTTGTTAATTCCCATCGTCCAGTCAATTAAAATGCTACAGTTTTCCCATTATCCAATCAATCTTAATTAGTTTTCAATCTGTTATTCCGTTGTTCATTCAATATTTACGTAATGAATAACTTGATCACTATTCGTTGAATCTAAATGCTAGAGTTCTTCTATTTCTTATGTAATTCAATCAACAATATTCGCCGAGTCAAAACACTAAAGTTCTTTTCCAAATCCTGAAATTGTTCTACAGATTATCAATATTCGTTGAGTCTAAACACTAGAGTTCTTGTCTAAATCGCCGAAATCGCTCTGGAGGTGATCGGCCATATTGTAGGTGAACACTTTGGGCGCCACATAACCTCCAAACTTGGGCAGTCCCTTGTGCATGAGGCCGGCTCCCGCGAGAGGTGTGACCGGGTTCGGAGCGACTTGTTGGGTGTCGAAGAACGGCACAGTGTGTTGGGCCACATCTGCATCGATGCTGGAATGCGTGAAAAGTAGGAAGGTGTCGTTGCGCGAGTCAGGTTTGTTTTCGGACGGCCCTCGTGTCGGAATGTCCAGGTCCTTACTGGCGAGGCTGGTCAGCAGTTGTCTGTAACAAAGAAAATGAAGATTGAATGAAAAAGTTGTGTCAAAAATGAAAATTTTAAGTTTGAATTAAAAGGCTGCATCGAATTTTGGTTAGATTGGTCACTATTGTTTTTGGATGACCCTTGTATTGGAATAAATGAATAAATATATTTTATTTCCTTGAAAATACAAACAGTCGGCAACTGTCTGTGAAAAGGGTTAAAAGAAAATGGTGTCAACATTTTGGTAACAAAGAAAATGAAGATTGAATGAAAAAGTTGTGTCAAAAATGAAAATTTTAAGTTTGAATTAAAAGGCTGCATCGAATTTTGGTTAGATTGGTCTTTCTTGCTCCTGGACTACGCGTGTATTGGAATTATAATTAGTTGGGTGAAGACAAGTCTAACATTTATACATTTTTAACATTTGTGATATTTTCGAGCTCAAAATTTAAGTGTTTTTATTCTTTATTTTGTGAATTTATAGTTTGTTTCATGTTTTTAAGAAACTTTTATTATTATTAATCCATCCAAATTTAAAATTGTTTGTTTTATTCTAATTTATATTTTAGATTGTGATTTGGTGTTGAAATTTGAATGGACATAACCTATAATATTTGGACAATTTAAAACTAAATTAGGAAATTGAAGAAGTTTTAGGCAATAGCCTGTTTTTTCTTTTCCGATTCTTGTATTTTTTTGCTAACCTTATAAATAAATAAATAAATTTGTAGAAAAGTGTGAAAAAATTAAAAGTGCTTTGTTGATAACGGTTGGTAGAGGTTTGATTGGTAAAGCATAAAGGTTTGTTTTGTTAGGTTGGTATTGGTTGTTTTTGGATGACCCTTGTTGCAGATAAAATTTGGTAATTTTGGCAATATTCATCGATTTTGCCTCTATAATTTTGAATATTCATTTCGACATTTGAAAATGGCTCAAGTGCTCGAACTGGTTGTCTTTATGTGAAAAAGTTACAATTTTCTATGATAATTATTTTGCCATATTTATATTATTCTTCTGGTTTCTTACCTGGGTTTCTCAGATCCGTCAGTATTATCATTGCTAATCCACTCGCTCTTCTTATGAGGCTTGATCAGGTGACCAGTGGTGAAGTTGAAAGGTGTTATCCGAACCTCCAAGTTCAAATGGGTGCCCAGTTTGCGGAATTTCACTCCTATAAATATATCATTATAAATAAATATATATACATTATAAATATATCAATAACTCAAATATATCATTGAATCGTTATACATTGCTTACATACATAAAGTACAATATACAATGCGGAAAGAAAGAATCCGTTACCAATTTATAAAATTATAATAATAAAGTTTGAATCAGTTGATTATTTTTGAGGTGGTAACTGTTGATGTGATGTAACATAACTACTTTGGATAATTTATTGAAAACTAGTAGGTAAACAAGTGTCTACTTGACAAACTGAAAACTGGACCTACTGAAATCTTGTAGAATTTAAAATAGGCTTATTATAACCATCCTCGGTTAATTAAGAATCTATATGCAAAATGTCAAGTTAATGAGTTGAATAATTGAGACTTTCATACATGCCAGGTTCTCATAGGGTTTCTTATTAGATTTTGATTTTCTATTTAGATTTTGATAACTCTACTCTGGATAATTTATTGAAAACTAGTAGGTAACCCGTGCTCCGCAAGAGTCCAATTAAACACCTGACTAACTGCATATTTGACCTACTGACTTGAAGAATAGAAAATAGGCCTATAACCATCCTCGGTGAATTGAGAATCTATATGCGAAATTTCAAGTTAATGAGTTGAGTAGTTGAGACGTGATGATGCGTCATTCGTGAATTTCCTATCCCCTACCTGTATAAGCCATTACTTTGTTTATTTTATTATAGACAAGCAGGTAACCCGTGCTCCGCAAGGGTCCAATTAAACACCTGACTAACTGAATACTTGACCTACTGAAATCTTGAAGAATTCAAAATAGTCCTATAACCATCCTCGGTACATTAAGAATCTATATGCAAAATTTCAAGTTAATGAGTTGAGTAGTTGAGACGTGATGATGCGTCATTCGTGAATTTCCTATCCACTACGTGTAGAAGCCATTACTTTCCTTTATAAAAATTATAGACTAGCAGGTAACCCGTGCCCCGCAAAGGTCTGATTAAAAACATGACAAACTGAAAACTTGAAGAATTCAAAATAAGCCTATAACCATCCTCGGTGAATTGAGAATGTATATGCAAAATGTGAAGTTAATGAGTTGAGTAGTTGAGACGTGATGATGCGTCATTCGTGAATTTCCTATCCCCTACAAGTATAATCCATTACTTTCCTTTATCATAATTATAGACTTTCAGGTAACCCGTGCCCCGCAAAGGTCTGATTAAAAACATGACAAACTGAAAACTTGAAGAATTCAAAATAAGCCTATAACCATCCTCGGTACATTGAGAATCTATATGCAAAATGTGAAGTTAATGAGTTGAGTAGTTGAGACGTGATGATGCGTCATTCGTGAATTTCCTATAAGCCAGTTCTTTCCATTATTATATTATAGATGATTTAAAAATATACAATTCTTGATAGAACTAACCTGTCATAACGTATCCAGTAGGAGCCACAATATCATCTAAGTCCAAAGCTCTTTCGTCCCAAGACATCATATGATAGTCAACTCCCGGTCTTGAGTCAGCTTTGCCAACGCTGTAAAAAGGTTTGAAAAAATTATAAATGTTGCCTTTATTGGAAAACACCATTAAATAATAATAAATTGACAAAAAATATGATTTGACACTTGGTAATAGCGTGATTGGTCAAAGCCCGTCGTGTTATCAAAGAAGATGTGGTGATCGTGATTCTATGTACAAGAAAAAATATATAAATCAGTATAATATATTTAATAAATTTCAATTGTTCTAAAACAGATGAGGTTCAATTTCTTGACATAAAACATAATTATTATGTTTAATAAATTTCAATTGTTCTAAAACAGATGAGGTTCAATTTCTTGACATAAAACATAATTATTACAAATTCTGTTTTATTCATTAAAAACTTTTCTCTTTTCTCAAAACTTTTCCAGTTTTGTATTATAAACTAGGTAGTTATAATACAAAACTTTTCCAGTTTTGTATTATAAAGTAGGTAGTTATAATACAAAACTTTTCCAGTTTTGTATTATAAACTAGGTAGTTATAATACATTCCCCTCATTCAAGCTCCAGGTTAAATTCATCTCTGGAGTGCTTTTAATATCTATAATCATCGTAATGTCTTATCTCCTCCCTGCCAAGATATTCCGTAATTTTTAGAATATCTGTGAGACTTGTTGAATATTATATTACTAGGCTTTTCAAAATAATTATTTCAAAAATATTAAATACCTGTAATCATCAAGTGGTACCCAATGTACGCTTGTTTCGTTGATCAGTCCCTTGGGTAGCAGTTCTCCCTCTTGTATCTGCAAATGTATCACGTGGTTGTATTTGGTGAAACGTAGGGCTGTTACCACTCTGAAAGAAGATACAAATTATAAAAAATGTATACACAATAATATACTATACAATACAAATAATACAAAATTGGAACACAATGCTATTATACAAAGTTGAAGCTAACAATAATTGAAAACACCGTCCATTTTTAGAAAATATACATCAAATAATACCGAATTGAAACAAGCGTAAAATATAATTAAACAATAACATATTTTTTATTTTAAATTTGAAAAGTTCATCATTTTCACATCTTGTCTTCTTCTAAAAACTGCTTATTTCTCTTTCTACAATTGCCCCTTTTCTTCTCCTATAATAATATTCCTTATATACCCCATTTATCATTTTCTTCTTCATCTTCTTCAGTCTCTCTTTCTTTTCTTCTTCTTCTTCTTCTTCTTCTTCTTCTTCTTCCTTTTCATCTTCACCTATGTTAAACCTCGTCCTGTAATCAGTGCAAACCCTAGATTGCAGCATTGCTCTTATGAAGTACAGTTCTGCTAGATTTCACAGAATCCAGAGAACCTGTGAGCTAATTGTATGAGAGAAAGAACGAAAAGAGAGCGTAGGTAATTTTTATAGAATCAATAGAAATACTGATCCTATTCTCGTAAAAAATAAAGGTCCGTGCTGCAAACTAATGTTGCACGGGCTTTCTGAAAATGATAGCACAATTCTCTAAAATGATCGTGTTTATATTTTACAGCTGGCTATACGTCAGCTTATGAATTTCGGGGATGCGATATTTTGATTTTCCACAGATTCACTCGCTCACTTTTTACTATCCACAGACGACGAAAGTCTCAGCTGTTTCAGCCAAGGATAAATTATCCTTTTAATCTCGTTCAGCGAGTTTTCCCAAGGATGAGACCTAGTGCAATCGAATTTTTTCATCATAAACCTACTATGTTCCAAATTTCGTGAAAATCGTTAGAGCCGTTTTTGAGATCCGTTGAACATAAATAACCAGATATAAAAATATAAAGAGACATACAGTAATTGCTCGCTTAATATAATAGGATATAATTAAAAAAAGGCTGTATTATTAAATTAAAAGGAAATACAAACTTACACAAAATTTGAAATCTATTCATTCTCAAATCTGCTAACTAACTGACCTATTAAGTCCAGTATCCGAAATAGCAGGTCTCAGATTGAAGTAACGGTCTGAGAACCTGGCATCATCACAAAGGCAGAAACAGTAGCTACAGTGCCAGAGCAGATATCTCCACCAGGAGTCCACTTTCCTCACATTGGTGCAGGTCTGGTCTTGACCCATCTGCTTGCCGTTCTTGTATTTGATCCAGTTGTAGCGACGGTGAGATCTGATTTCCTAACAAACACAAAATTGAAACAAATTTGTGAAAAAAAACAGCATAAACAAATCTACATAGATTTCTATTATTTTATTCATTTGTTGGTATACACAGAATTAGAACTAGAGCTGGACAGAGGAAGTGGTACTGGAAGAAGTGGAAGAAGAAAAGACCTAGACAATAGAAAAATAACTAGAGCTAGGTAGATTAAGAAGTAGTAGAAGACGAAGAAGTAGCAAAAGAAGTAGACAGAAGAAGAAAAAGAAGAAGAATGAGAAGAAGAAGAAGAAGAAGATTGATTGATTGAGTACTTTATTTATGTAGATTACAATATACTGGCTTATACACTTATATACAATAGCTTACAATACAGCAACATTATAGATGAATTTACATAATATAGACTAAGAAAATAATTATTGAACTGTATATGATATGAAAAAGTAATTTGTAATATAATAACTATAGATAATTATATTGTTATGCATCTACATAAATTGGCGGAGCTTTGGACATATCAATGTCCATTCTTCGGAAAGAATATTAAAAATATCCTCCCCACTAACTCTCTACCAAAAAGAAGAAAGAGACAAAGAAGTAGCAAAAGAAGTAGACAGAAGAAGAAGAAAAAAAAGAAGAAGTATGAGAAAGAGAGACTGAAGAAGATGAAGAGGAAGAAGAAAATGATGAATGGGGTAGATAAGGAATATTAATATAGGAGGAGAAAAGGGGCAATTGTAGAAAGAGAAATAACCAGTGAAAAGAAGACAAGAAGAGGAAGAAGAAGAAGAAGGATAGAGAAATGCAGAAGAAGTAGCGAAAGAAGAAGAATGATCGGCCATAATAAGTTGAGAATGAGACATGAATAGAGAAATAAAACGTAAACTCGAAGAAGGAAGAAGAAGAAGAAAATACGTAGACAATAGAAGTAGTGGAAGACGAGAAGTAGCAAAATAAGAAGAAGAAGAAAAAGAAGGATAGAGAAATGCAGAAGAAGAGGAAGAAGTAGCGAAAGAAGAAGAATGATCGGCCATAATAAGTTGAGAATGAGACATGAATAGAGAAATAAAAAGTAAAATCATGCAAAAAAGATAATCCATATCATATTATTTGACAATAGACTGAAAATGTCCCTCTAGGCCTCTAGATGAAATTCGTTCCTCTCCATAGATTATACATGTTTATTCGATTAAATTCCGACTTTTGTAATTTAAATGAGTTTTTGAACATTGAAGTATAAATTAGAATTTCTGAATTTGAGGTCAATTTGTTGGGAGTAATGGGGCTTTGCAACATTATTATTATCATAGAAACAATAGCATAAGTAGATATCCCATGGTATAGGACTTTTATGTCGCAACTTTTACTGTTATCTCAAGCCAATAGTCCACGTAGTTCTTTCCCGTGAAGCTGTGTGACGCTGGTAGTCTCTCATACTGTGACGTTCATACACTCTCACCCCAACAAAACAGTAAAAATCTACAATAATTGACAGTAATCGGCTTGAGATAACAGTAAAAGTTGCGACATAAACGCCCTATACCATGGGATATCTACTTACGCTATTGTTTCTCTATGTTATTATTATTTAAAAACTTGTTTCTCGGTGATTGAAACATAATTCACAGTACATGAAACATGTTTCTATTCGCTTGAAACGTCTTCTGCTGTCTACAAAACATGTTTTAATTCACAGTACATGAAACATGTTTCTATTAGCTTGAAACGTCTTCTGCTGTCTACAAAACATGTTTACCAACTTACCGTCGAGCAAATCTCCATGTCAGAGTCGACAAAAGTGCAGTCGGTGATCTTTCCCTCGCACTTCAACTGTTGGTGGCAGAACCCTCCTTCGTAGCAGCTGTACTGTTCGGTATGAGAGTAATATCCGCAGCTTTCACCACAAGACTTCTGACGATTTAGGTTGACTTCGTTGACTATGTAGCCCTGACAAAAACATAGAACAAATAGATAAATTTAACACAAATCACTCGGTATACTTGAAAAATGTTCTCTCAAATGTTCCCAAAAACAATAATAATAATAATAACAATTATTATTATTACTATTATTATTATTAACCGAAAATCCAAATTAAATGCTGTAATTCACCCCGAAGACTTCTGCTACTGCAAATATTGACAACAGGGTAAACAGCTAGATGGAAATTCTGCTATTTGAAGTAGCAGAAGTCTTCGGGGTGAATTGATTACAGCATTTAATTTGGATTTTCGTTTAATAATAATTATTAATTCCAAATTAAATGCTGTAATTCACCCCGAAGACTTCTGCTACTGCAAATATTGACAACAGGGTAAACAGCTAGATGGAAATTCTGCTATTTGCAGTAGCAGAAGTCTTCGGGGTGAATTGATTACAGCATTTAATTTGGAATTCCGTTTAATAATAATTATTAATTCATTAGCAATTGAATAATTGCAATGTCTCAGTAATTTCTATCTGTTCCCAAGAACCATTTGCACAGCCTTCATTTTTTTGGAAAATTTATTTCGTTATGACAGACAGTATTATATAGTTAGGTCCACGTCATAGTGTACAGTAAATTTTTCCAGTTTCAATTGTAATTGTTCCATCACGTGACTAGTGCAAAATGTTCCCATGGAACGCCATTTCAAAATCGTTGGTTCAAGCTTTTGGCGCGCATATATAAAGTTGATTTACACTAAACTGTGTCGTTTACTAGCTGCGTGAATGAAGAAAGGCTGTTTTACAAACCTACCAACTAGAAAAGTGTAAATTCCTTTTATTCCATTACTCTCAAATTTTCTATCAAGAAAAATTCATTTAATGAATGGTTATCAAACATCATATTGTTGGTTATGTATTCTATGCTATGCAATGGTGAACAAACTATCAGCGCATGCGCAGAGAAGCAAGCAGACTTCAATAATCGACCAATGAGAGCTCAGATAGTTGGAACTGTACCACGTCGGGCAATTTACCACACTTCGACTGTGGGGCAGGATTTTGGAGCTGGAACAGGTTTCTGGAACAGAATCTGTCAAAATTCCTCCCATGGAATGCAGAACTTTTTACTTGGTAAATCGGACAATTTACCACATTCCATATACACAGAACAACTGTCCATAATGACAGTGTTTGACACTATTAGTAATAGCATTATCATTCTTATGAAGAAATGTTATCATTCCTTATTAATAACATGTAAACTCTCATATTCAACTGATGCTCTGATAGTTTGATGGTATTGCTATCCTTGTCTATCATTCCACAAAGTGGATAGCGCTATCTCTTTCTCGCTCTGCTCTGTTGCCAGACCGTCTTTTATCAATGTAGAATTAATAATTACAAAATATTTTATCTTTATTATGAAAATTCATCATGAAATTATTGAAAAACATAATTTCTTGCTTAATAAAATATAATTGATTATTTTAACCTGTAACAGTCTAGTCAGCTTGGTGTAGGTCTCATCTTCGACTTGTTTTCGGGCGTCACATCTCCACATGGCTGTGCTAGCGTCGGCAATCGTCTCCTTGGCTATTTGCACTTGTTGCTTCATTTGTTGAACATACTTGTTGCGACTTGTCTCAGCTTCCAAAGTGAAGTTGCCTGAAAATAGAGCAAAATAATGTAAAGTCATAGAGAAATGATAGCATAGGAAGATGATATCCCATCGTTTGTAGAACTCATTCAAAGTTTGAAAGTTTTGTGTCAAATTATGGTGTTGTGTATCATTTGTTGTGATACTGTATCATAATGTGTTGATACTGTATCATTTATGGTGATATCATAGAGAAAAGATAGCACAAGAAGATATCTCATGGTTTGTAGAATTCATTCAAAGTTTGAAAGTTTTGTATCAAATCAAGTTGAGATGATACTGTATCATTTGGTGTGATACTGTATCAACTGTGGTGATACTGTATATTTTGTTGTGATACTGTATCATTTATGGTGATTAACATTCTTAAACAACATACAATCAGTGCAATCAATAACCAGCGAGAAAGAAAGTAAAAAACCAAAACAAAGTAACTTTTGTATCAAGTTGAGATGATACTGTATCATTTGTTGTGATACTGTATCAAGTGTGGTGATACCATAGAGAAAAGATAGCACAAGAAGATATTCCATGGTTTGTAGAATTATTCATTCAAAGTTTGAAAGTTTTGTATCAAATTATGGTATTGTGTATCATTTGTTGTGATACTGTATCATTTGGTGTGATACTGTATCAAGTGTGGTGATACTGTATCGTTAGTTGTGAAACTGTATCATTTATGGTGATTAACATACTTGAACAACATACAATCAGTGAAATCACTACCTGCGAGAAAAAATGAAATTAAATGATCAAAATATTGTGGAATAGAATATTTCAAAATGATCCCACAAAAATAATAATCTTGTAACAAGTGTCACTATTATTTGAAACGGAAGTTATTTTGTATCATAATGTTGGCAACAGAAGTTCAATGTATCATAATATTTTTTTGCAATGGAAGTTCTTTTGTATCATAGTAAATTTTGAAACGGACGTTTTTTGTATTATAGTATTTTTGCAATAGATGTGTTTTGTATCATAGTATTTTTGAAACGTTTTTGTATCTTAGTATATTTTACAACGGAAGCTTTCTGTATAATTTTGGCTGACCTCTGTTGTAAAGACGCAATAGCATCCAGGAGAATTGCATCATTGTGTAGCCTTTGAGTTGTGTCATCTGTAGTGATACATAGATGTTGTAGAGGATCTGTTGAGGGGACTGCTGGATGTTGCAGATGTTGGCATCCACCTCCTGTAACATATGATACATCAGAAATGATACAAAGATGAAATAGGAATGATACAAGGAAATGTCTAGAATGATACAACAATATTATGTCAGTAATGATACAAATATAGAAAAAGGATGATACAAGAATACTAGTATAGTGAGGTCCACGTAATAATGACAGTATTTGATGAACTTTGATGTTGCTATCCTTGTCTATCGTTCGACAAAGCAGGTAGTACTATCCTTTTCTAGCTCCAAGACTAAGCCAAATCGGTTTTTGACAATTTAGAAATATAATTAATTAAAGCAGATAATAGGCAACGCTGTTCTTCCATCTCTATCCACTGCCATTATAACATGGACCTCACTATACAAGAAAAATGAGGATTGATAGATAAGAAATTATACAGTGATACATCAGAAATGATACAAGGAGACAAGAAAGAATTAGTTTTCCATTAATTTCATTTCTATCATGTCAAAGTTTTAAAATTCTATGCTGAGGATGATGTCACATAAGTACACTTGTAAATGGGGGATGATAATGAGACCCACAGTTTCAGGTGGGTTCCAACTACCAGGAAGAATTTTTCCAACTCGAGAATGAAATTTTGAGATTAGTGGCACAGTAAACATACAGTATGGAAACTTGGCTAGTACCCTGTCGCAAAATCTGATCAATTGATTTTGTTCACTGCTACGAGCCAATCAGAAGACCAGGATTGGAACTTCCCAAGGTCACGTGACATGTCTAGTATTTGCGCCATGTAAAAAGCATTGGTTAGATAGGCGTTTTCTTGACAGTTTCCATTCTGTACCTATTCTGTGGTAGTGGGATCCTGAAGTCATCTGCTATGGTTCTATTGTAGTAACAAGGGTAATCTCTCAATATTGAGTGATGACTTATACAAGAAAACAACTTATTGGTATCATCCAACTGCCTCAAAAATATTCTGTGGAAAAATAAATCCAAGTAAAGAGTGAATAGTGGACATTTCTAGGTAAACAACCCTATCATTTTACCTGGCGTATCTCATCAAGTATATTGGCTTTGGTGTCTTCATTGACAATCAGCTGCGCCATTTTGTCCATAGCCTTTGTGACAGATGCAGTATCCAAGGTGTCCTCCACAACATTCTCAGCAAAATCCTGCCATTTTCTGGGCATCTTCTCCTGGGCTGGGTTCTTCTGGTAGGTCCTGAAGTGCTTGTACAGACCCAGGATCCCCATGGTCTCCACCTGGATGATGGCATAGGTCCATATGGGGGCCAACAACAGCTTTGGCACAGGTGTGATGGTCACCTCACTCATGGTGTCTGATATTCTGGCGAATTCCTCTAGGAGACGCACATCTTTGCCACCTCGTGACTCGGCCAGTTTTTCCCATTCCTGGTGACTCAGCTTTCGCCACAAGCGGTTGATCCTCTGGATGACCATCTGACGCACTTGGTCGACATCGGAGAAGTCCTGGGTCTGGGCCAGTGATGTCCAGGGTAGCAGCAGTAGCAGGAAGGCCAGGGACAGTTGGGGTTTGCCAAGAGTTGTCGCAAGTCTGGACATGGTGTGGGTTTGCAGAAGGTGGAGTGGGTTCTGAAGTTCTTTGTAGCTGATGCAATGATTTTCGAGATGTTCTGAAGGATGTTGAAGTAGATCCTATGAACTTTGTGGTAACTTCAGACTTTGGAGCAGTTCTGAAGTGTTTTGTAGTTGATGCAATGATTTTGGAGATGTTCTGATGTATGTCGCGGTATATCCAATGGTCTACCTCAGATCTTTTAGCAATTTTGAAGATTTTTTTCGCTGATTCAATGATTTAGGAGATGTTTTGATGGATGTTGAAGTAGATCCAATGAACTCTGTTGTAACCTCAGATGTAGTGAATTTGATAAATGATGAAGTAGGTTCAGACTTTGGAGCAGCTCTGAAGAATTTTCCAGCTGATTCAATGATTTAGGAGATGTTTTGATGGATGTTGAAGTAGATCCTATGAACTTTGTAGTAACTTCAGTCTTTGAAACAGTTCTGAAGTGTTTTGCATCTGATGAAAAGATCTTGGAGTAGTTCTGAAGAATGTTGTAGCTGATTTCAATGCTTTTGAAGATGTTCTGATGTTGAAGCACTAGATCCAATGATTTTGATAACTCAAATGAACACTGAAGCAGTTCTGAAGCTTCTTGAAGGAAATCCAAAAAATATTGAAGTTGATTCACACAATCTGATGGGTTTGTTGAGAATATACTCAAATTCTATAAAAAATCATCTTCCAGTTTGGCTAAACATGTTCAAAGAATCGGGTATGTTGTGAGTTCATCAATTTGGTAGAATTCAACAAAAATGGTGATCTGTCATAGGTGATTGAAAGTTTTTTGAAAGATTTAGGAAATGATGTCCATAATGTATATAACTTCTTCACTATATTTTAGAATGTTCACTTGTATAATTACTTCTCATTGCTTGAAACATCATGTGAAAACTAGATATTGTTAATATTTCACTGCCACTTCACTACCTAGAACAAGTCGTGAATTATTATTTTATTATACTCAAATTATTATATTCGATTTTTTTTTTTGAAATATGTTCATTTTGTGCTCAAAAATATTGTCCAAACAATTCATTTACAGTTTTGAAGGGAAAATTGTACACGTAAACAATTTATTTATTTATTTATTAATACATAGGTTACAATATAATATTCTCAACTATGAATGATTGGGAAAGGAACAACATGCTTAAGGCAATGCAAAGGCTAAAAATAAACTTTCTACTGGTGATATTTTTTCGATTTGTATATCATCAAGCTATCAAAATAAAAAAGTTTTCCCAGGAAAACATTTTTTTTCGATCATTACTTTTTGAGATATGAGTGCCTAAAGTTTAAATTTTCGGGACAGAAAATTTTAAATTTGTATATCATCAAGCTATGAAAATAAAAAAGTTTTCCCAGGAAAACATTTTTTTTTCGATCATTACTTTTTGAGATATGAGTGCCTAAAGTTTAAATTTTCGGGACAGAACATTTTAAATTTGGTAAGAAATAGATCCATGAGATTTAGAGGACTGATTTTTCATGGTAGTGTTGATCTAGTAAAACATAAATTTTCTGAAAATATCAATCTTTGATAAAGTTTTCAAATTTACTAAAAATGACCAAAAATAACTTTTTGTTGAGTGTTTCTGGTCATTTTTGGTGAATTGAATAACTTGATTAAAAATTGAGACTTCCAGAATATTTTTGTTTTAATAGATCAACAATACCCTGAAGAATCTATCCTCTAAATCTCATGGATTTATCTCTTACCGATTTTAAAATTTTCTGTCCCGAAAATTCAAACTAGGCGCTCATATCTCAAAAAGTAATGATCGGAAAAAAATGTTTTCCTGAGAAAACTTTTTTATTTTCATAGCTTGATATGATATACAAATAGAAAAACTTCGAAAAATATCACCAATAGAAAGTTTATTTTTATCCTTTGTACAGCCTTAAAAAGCCCAAAACTGTTCCTTGAAACTTAGAACTTGAAAAGATCGACGAGGAAGGGAAGTCATTAAATTCAATCATTTTCCATTAAACTCAAGTTCGTTGGCATCATGGATCAATGAATAATCTCTGATTAATCGATGATTAATCCATAGTTATTATCGAATTCAACTAGGCCTACTCATTCCACAGTAATTCAGTAATCATTCATTCATCTTGAATACATTAAAGTATTCATTCAGTAATCACTGAACAAGCTTTAATTCCTTGTAATTCTAACTACAATGAGGTTTTCGTGCTTTATTATCTAGTAGCTGAATGATAATAAGAGAAAATTTGTATAATTTAGCATGTGGGTTGTATACTGGCTTGATACGCAGTAGCTTATTGTAACCTTGGTCTGTTCAACACGCGGATCTAAACAATAGAAATTGAATCGGAGATTGAGGTTTGTTTGGTTGTTTACCTGAACTTCGATCAATTTTAGATCCTCGATCTAAAGTTTAAGAGTTTAATAGAGTTTAAAAGTTTAATAGAAAGATCCTCCATCGATCGGAAGTTTAATTTTGGCTGGTTACCTAAACATCGATCAGGTTTGATCTTCAGTTAATCGACAGATATGCAATAATTGATCTGAAATTTGATTAAGATTTATTGTGTAATAATTGATCGGAAGTTTAATTGATGTTTAATCGGCCGGTTACCTAAACATCGATCAGATTTCGATCCTCAGTTAATCGGCAGACATGTAGTTTATCGAAGTTTAATCGGCCGCTAAACATCGATCAGGTTTGATCTTTAGTTAATCGGCAGATATTTGATAATTGATCTGAAATTTGATTGAGATTTATCATGCATTAATTGATGGGAAGTTTATTTTGCCGGTTACCTAAACGTCGATCAGTTTTCGATACTCAGTTGATTGGTAGATTTGTAATAACTTATTGATTAGAAGTTTAATTCAAGATTAACGTGCTCAACTTGAGGTTTTATTTGTTGACAGTAATGTGATTTGAGATTGAGGTTATGTTTTGATCGAGTTTGTTTAGATGTTGATTTGAATATTGGAGTTTTTTTAAATCTTATTAAACAAATTAATAAAATAGAATTTCATCACCATAAAGTAATAGCTTGTTCGATAGTTAATGAGATTTTGATTGACTTATTATTCATAATAATTCGGCTACAAGAACTAAAAGACTTAACCTATTTCGGACTATGTGTAATCTAAATTTGGGAGAGGAATAGCACAAGGTTACCTTATTTTTCCTCTCCCTATCATTTCAATAATGTACTTGTTGTATAAATGAATAAAGAATGAATGAATCATTCCAACAGAGATGAAATTAACTTGTATATAGCTTGAGATTAAGTGTGAAAAGATTCTATTTTTGGAGGTAGATTTTTGATTTCTCTTGTCAGTTATTTAAACTTGATTTGTGTTGAAGTTCCCTTGAATTGTAGGGGTTTTAATTAATGGCCAGGTTCAACTTCCCAAATTGGCGAGTTAATTAGCTGGAGGTATTTTGATTTAAGGGTCTGTCAGTTACTCTTTCTAACATCAATCAAGTTTCAAGAAAATCTGAAAAATGCTTGAAATTATAGGGGATAGAGTATTGCTATCTCAATTTTTCTCCCAAGTATTGGAAAATAATCAAATAATGTTGAACAATAAACAATAATGATTCATAATTCTTCATGGTGATAAGTTCTAAATAGTGTGTTTGTCTTTTCGATCTCAAAATTTTATAGTTTTTTCAAAGTTTGGAATTTTTTAATTAATTGTGATTGATTTAATTCAATTTAATTTATTTTTTTAATTAAGGAAAAAATTTTGTGTGTTCTGAATTTTAAATTGAGTGTGTATTTGATGAATGTTAAGTGACACATAACCTAGCTACATTTGGACTGTTGTATAAATTAGAATTGGAACCGTTTTGGGCTTATAAGCCTGTGCTACTTTTCTGTAAGTTGTGTAATTCTCATTGATTCAATAAATGAATAAATAATTATTATTAAACGAAAATACCAATTAAATGCTGTAAATCACTCCGAAGACTTCTGATACTGCAAATATTGACAACAGGGTAAACAGCTAGATGGAAATAATGATTCAAATGAAACATGGTTCAATAGAATTTGTAAACTCTAAAATGAATTGGGTTCAATGAATGAACGGAGCCTTGAATGAATAATATCGTGATTCACTATTTCTTTGAAGAGTATTGGTGACTCATAGTTTTTGTTCTGAAATTTCTATGACATGCCTAATAGAGTATACAGTTACAATACCCAAGCCAGTTAAGTAGGCCAGTTTTAAATAGTGAATTCTCTCATACTACATAGGATATTATGTTTGAGTAATGAAACAAGTTCCTATAGAGAAATTTACTTCAAACTGTCAAACATCGATGACTAGGAAATATTGTTGTTATATCCATAAGGAAATCTGATAAATTGGAGTAAATCTTATTATAGTATATAAAGTCATGAACAAAATATAGTAAAAGCTTATCTTTTCTCAATGGTAAAACGTAAATTCCCCTTTCTCTATTCTAACAAATATCACTCATCACTGATGATATTTATGAAAATTATCTTCAGTTTTTTTTAATTCAATCATTCTGTTATTAAAATTTAAAATATTGATAATACAGTACTCATTGAATATTGGAGGTGCGACAGTCATCATTAACATATAAATTAATGTATACAGTAATCTGTCAAACTTGTAAAGTTCTGGGAAAGAACTAGAAAATACTGTACAGTATTAGTCTAGACAAGACTAGTTAGTCAAGACAACACTAGTCAAGATTAGTCACAATACTTCACATAGTTGCTTATAAAGCAACACAAACTGATTAGTCATTGCAATTAGACATGTCTTCATAAGCAACTATGTGCAGTATTGTGACTAAACTTGTCTTGTCTAACTGGTGTGTGCCTAGCCTTAAATATTCTACAACATCTCAAAGTTCTGAAAAATAATTAGAATCCAGAGATCTTTATACAATGAATTTATCAAATGCTATACTGCATTAAAATGATTTAAAACACTTCAAAGTTCTAAAAAGGAAATGATTCTAAACATTGAATCTAGATCATTATGTAATGAATTTACCAAATACTATTCTGTATTAATGATCTACAATGCCTCAAAGTTTTTAAAAGGCATTAGATTCCATAGTGATGTCCACGTTATAATGACAGTAATTAAAAAACTTTGATTTGCTATCCTTGTCTATCATTCGACAAAGAAGGTATTACTATCCTTTTATAGCTCCACAACGATGCAAAATCTGTTTTTGGCAATGTATAAATATAATTAATTAATGCAGAGGCAAGGCAAAGCTGTTCTTCTATCTTTATCCACTGTCATTATAACGTGGACCTCACTATAGAGATCATTTTATAATCAATTTACCAATGTTCTTTCAATCGACTCTGTATATTTTAATAACTCACTAGGCTACTCTGAAATATAACCTACAATATTACCATCTTCTTCTAACTTTACAGAATATTCTACAAATATCTAGAAATATAAATCTTATTTACTAATGTCATCTCACAAAACACTATTATTTTAATAACTCCGTTGAATCTTGAATGAAGATTATTAAAGATAAAATGATAAATATATTTAGAATAATATTTTTAATTAATTAATGTCGTCTCACATAACACTGTTTAATAACTCCGTAGAATCTTGAAAGTTGATTATTATAGATGAATATAAAGATTATAATTAAATCTAAAAGTATATATCTAATTAAATAATGTCATCTCACTCAACACTGTTTAAAAACTCCGTAGAATCTTCAAAGATGATTATTATAGATAAAATTTAAAAATGACAAATATATCTAGAAATATATTTAATTAAATAATGTCGTCTCACAAAACACTGTTAAATAACACTGTAGTATCTTGAATGATGATTCAAAGCTTCATTAAACGAGGTTTAACAATTATAAATCGTAGGTTTAGAGGAGGATCTAACAATACTTCACTAGAAAAATTGCAGCAACGATCTCTAATGCACTGTTGTATGATAAATGACACTGGTTAGAAATACCAGCTGATTTAAGTTTCAATACAAACAGCGATGCGCCTGATTGAACAAAGGCATGTGGATACAGAGAGGATGCTCCTTGATACGCAATGTGGTTGGTTTATGATACGGAAGAGTTGTGTTGCTTGGTGATTGTATCAGAATCATTTGAAATTATTGAAATCTATAATATAATAAAGGAAAGAATTGGCTTATAAACATACGGGATAGGAAATTCACGAATGATGCCTCATTACGTCTCAACTACTCAACTCATTAACTTGATAGATTCTCAATTTACAGAGGATGGTTATAGGCCGATTTTAAATTCTTCAAGTTTACAGTTTGACAAGTTTTTTATTAGACGGAGCACGGGCTACCTGCTAGTCTATAATAAAAGGAAAGAACTGGCTTATACAGGTAGGGGATAGGAAATTCACGAATGACGCATCATCACGTCTCAACTACTCAACTCATTAACTTGACATTTTGCATATACATTCTCAATTTACAGAGGATGGTTATAGACCTATTTTAAATTCTTCAAGTTTACAGTTTGTCAAGTTTTTTATTAGACCCTTGCGGAGCACGGGTTACCTGCTATTCTATAATAAAAGGAAAGAACTGGCTTATACAGGTAGGGGATAGGAAATTCAAGAATGAAGCATCATCACGTCTCAACTACTCAACTCATTAACTTCACATTTTGCATATAGATTCTTAATTTACCGAAGATGGTTGTAGGCCTATTTTAAATTTTTCTAGATTTCAGTAGGTCAAGTCTTCAGTTTTTCAAGTTTCTATAATTAGACCCTTGTTGAGTACGGGTTATCTGCTAGTAAATAATGATACAATTGTGAATAATTAAGTCAAAAGCAAAGTGTATCTTAGTGAATTGTATCAGAAGCAACACGTATTGTGGAGCATCCTATGGTAGAGTTTTTATTGGTCTCCCACTATTACGTCACGTGTTTTGGGCCAGTGAAGATAAAACAGGTGTTTACTTTTTTGTAGCAAAGTGTCTGGAAGATAACAGTTCCTGCCTTGGACAAGAACTAGTTTTTTGTTCCGTTGCTTGAATTTTTATAGTTCCGTTGCTTGGATTATCGAGTTCCGTTGCTTGAATTATCGAGTTCCGTTGCTTAGATTATCGAGTTTCGTTGCTTAGATTATCGAGTTCCGCTGCTTAGATTATGTAGTTCTGTTGCTTGAATTTTATTTCCGTTGCTTAGATTATGTAGTTCCGTTGCTTACATTATCGAGTTCCGTTGCTTAGATTATCGAGTTCTGTTGCTTGGATGTTATTTCCGTTGCTTAGATTATGTAGATCCATTGAATTTTTTAGTTCTGTTGCTTGCATTCTTTAGATCCGTTGCTTGGATTATCTAGTTCCGTTGCTTAGATTATCGAGTTCCGTTGTTTGGATTATCTAGTTCTGTTGCTTGAATTTTATTTTCGTTGCTTAGATGTAGATCCATTGCTTGATTTTTTTAGCTCTGTTGCTTGCATTTTTTAGTTCTGTTGCTTGGATTATCTAGTTCCGTTGCTTAGATTATCGAGTTCCGTTGTTTGGATTACCTAGTTCTGTTGCTTGAATTTTATTTTCGTTGCTTAGATTATGTAGATCCATTGCTTGATTTTTTTAGTTCTGTTGCTTGCATTTTTTAGTTCTGTTGCTTGGATTATCTAGTTCTGTTACTTAGATTATCGAGTTCCGTTGCTTGGGTTTTATTTCCGTTGCTTAGATTATGTAGATCCGTTGCTTGCATTTTTTAGTTACGTTGCACGGTTATTAATCATTATTTGTATCAATTATCTTGTTCTGTTGCAAAGTTATTGATGATTTGTATCTAATCAATGATTCAATGGTACAATGGTTCGGAACACACTAAAACTGTTAATCAACACATCTCTCATCATCAGGGTATAATAGTGTAATCTGAATAAATAAAGCACTGAAAACTATATCAATCAATAAATCATCCAGTTTGTTATCAATGGGAAGAAGGAGGAAGCAGAAGAAGAAGAAGAAGTAGAAGGAGAATTATAAAGACGGGAAGAAGAAGAAGAAGATGGAGGAGAGGAAGGAGAAGAAGAAGTGAAGCAGAGGAATGGAGGAGACAAAGAAGTAAGGCAAGAAAAGAAGATGGGGATAGATCACGAAATAGTAAGGAGTAGAACTAAGAGAAGGAGATGAAGAAGAAGAAGGAGAAGAAGATGAACTAAATGATGTTGATGATGAAAGAGAATAAGATGAACAGCAAAATAATGGAGATGATGATGGTGATTAAGAAAATTATGATGAAGAAGAAGAAGAAGAAAAACAAAATGAGGAAGAAGAAAATAACGATGAAGATGAAGAACAAAATTATGAAGATGATGGAGAGTAAGAAGATGAACAACTAGATGATGATGATGATGATGATGATGATGATGATGATGATGAAGAAGAGAAGAAGAAGAAGAAGAAGAAGAAGAAGAAGAAGAAGAAGAAGAAGAAGGAGGAGGAGAAGAAGAAGAAGAAGAAGAAGAAGAAGAAGAAGAATAAGAAGAAGTAAAGAGAGCTTTTATCATTGTACTTTTATCAGAACACTTTGTGCAATCAGATATCCCAGTAGCTTCCGTTAATAATTGAATGAATCCAGTCATGACAAAGCATTGTGATACAAGACTATGATGTGTCACATATTTGATGCAATGTTAGAACTCTACTGCTCTTCTATATCACTTTTACTTATAGACCCACGTTATAATGGCAGTATTTGATTACATTGGTGTTGCTATCCTTGTCTATCATTCCACAAAGCAGATAGCACTATCCTTCTCTAGCTGTGCAACGTTGCCTGGTTAGTTTCTAACAATGTAGAGATAATTAATGAACAAAATATTTAATTTTATTCATGAAAATTTGTTATTAAATCATTGAAATAGTATCTTAAGTCACAAGGACGGGAAGGGGCCTTTTGCAGGCGAGAATGATGTTTCTAGTCGAGGCGTTAGCCGATACTAGAATTTCATTCGAGCACTGCAAAAGACATTCACGGCCAAGTAACGTACACTATTTTTTGTCATAATAATTTAGAAAAGAGTAATTGAGAAACAGAAAACATTGCCTGCTTGTGCTGACATTACTACATGCATTCTATAAACATAACCTAGTTCACAAGTTTCGAATCAGGATTTTCTTGATTGTAGTTGACAAAACTTCTACCTGGAACGCTAAAAGGCGGTTTTTGTACCAGTTTTGCTGTTCCTGATTTGGAACTAGAAAACATACTCGACTGTATAGGAAACATCTAATTTTATTACAGTATAGTATGCTGTAAGGAGAATCATATGTTTATTTGTTCTACAATCAGCTGTTTACCGGCTTGATTTCATGCATGTAAAACAGCTGAAATTGAATGACTATGATAAAAAAATATTATTATTTTAAAAAAGAATAGACAGTTATTATTACATCAGATATTCCGGTATCAGCTATCCCCTAGAAGGCAGATAATCGGCAACGCTGTTTCCCTATCTTTCTCCATTGTCATTATAACTTGTACCTCACCATATGTGAAAATCATCTTAATTTCTAGATCATATTCTTTGTTAGTTGAAGTTTGGCTTGGGTTTATTTTTATTTCTTAGTTTATATTTTATTAGTAATTGGCACTGTATTACACTATAGAGAAAATATAGCATGAGAAGGTATCCCATATGTTCTAAATTTCAAGTATATGTTTGTCAACTGTAGCCGATTACTGTCGACTACTGTCTATTATTAGTGTGTTGTTGGGAGTGTGAGAGTGTAAGAAGGGCACAGTATGAGAGACTACCAGCGTCACATAGCTTCACCAAAAACAACTACTAGGACTATCGGCTTCAGTTAACATTCACATTTGCAACATAGACACCCTATACACTGTCTATTATTAGTGTGTTGTTGGGAGTGTAAGAGTGTAAGAAGGGCACAGTATGAGAGACTACCAGCGTCACATAGCTTCACCAAAAACAACTACTAGGACTATCGGCTTCAGATAACACTCACATTTGCAACATAGACACCCTATACACTGTCTATTATTAGTGTGTTGTTGGGAGTGTAAGAAGGGCACAGTATGAGAGACTTGTCTTGAATAAATAAACTTTGTTCATTTATATTAAATTTATTAGTAATTATAAATTCTTTTATGACTGTTGAGGCTAACATTAAGCATACAATTAGTAAAAATAATTTACCAGCGTCACATAGCTTCACCAAAAACAACTACTAGGACTATCGGCTTCAGTTAACAGTCACATCTACAACATAAACGCACTATATCGTGGCAAATCACCATAAATGATACCGTATCAAGACACATGATACAGTAGCATCTGAACTTGATACACAAAACTATAATTTGATACAAAACTTGCAAACTTTGAATGAATTCTACAAACCATGGGATTTTTCTTATGCTATCTTTTCTCTATGATTTTACTAACCTCAATACCCTCTCGTAGCTGGAGTAAAATACTTTTGTCATTGAAAGAGTAAGGCCCCGTCTCTGGTACAATCAGCTGATGCAATTGCTCGGTCAATTTTTGAACGGAATCGGGGTTGTGCGATACAACGTAAACTGCAAAACTTTCCGTGGTGTGACGTTCATACTTGTCTGTACGGTTTATGTAATCTGAAAATATTACAAAAAGTTTTATCAATAAACAGAGGGTTCTTGTGGGTTCATTGTGGGTGGGTCTCAGAAGAGGATAGAGCTATCTGCTTTGTCTAATGACAGACAAGGATAGCAACACCAATAAAATATTGAGTTGAATATTTTGCTCATTATTAATATGTCTACATTGTATCAAAAAACAATTTTTTAACGCAGCGGAGCTAGAAAAGGATAATGCTATCCGCTTTGTCTAATGACAGACAACGATAGCAACACCATTTTCAATCGATTGCTGACTATAACGTGGACCTCACTATACACAATTAATTCAATATTTCAATGTTGCATTGATATTAAACTGCAAATTTTTGCGTCAATAATATTAAAGTTGGACAAAGAATAACGTAAACTGTGTGCTGATTCATGAGACGTTTATCTAAATGGCAAAGGTCAAGCGAGTAATTCAAATGCTTTATCATGATTCAGTTAGGGCACTTCCATCACGATCTAAAATGTTATTGTAGAATAATTGTTGTTCTTTATAATATCATTGTTATTAGTATATTACTAAACTGTTATTGTACTAGTAGTTCTGTGAACAGTAGACCTCACGAAGTATTCTCATCCACAAGTACCTGATTGAAACTATAGACCTTATGGAAATACAGCAATAGACTGGCTTCTCCACACATCTGTGTAATCACTTGTCAGCTGATTTATGATGAATAATTCTATAGTCTGATTTTTACTCCAATATTGGCGTATGAAGGAGGCTTCTTTTTCCTTTTATACTAGTAGTTCTGTGAACAGTAGACCTCACGCAGTATTCTCATCCACAAGTACCAGATGTCAACTGTTTTAAATGTTAACAAACTCAGTTCACGTTTAAATTTGTATTTCATATGATATAATTCATCCAGTTCCGTGATGATCTTCCTATCTGATGAAAATTAATTTTTTAGAATCAAATATTATAATTTTTCCAGCATTATTATTTAGTTCATTTGTTTATTTTTATTCACCTATTAAATTAGTTTTTTCGAATGTGAGAATATTGATACTGATGGGCACGCATAATAATACCATGACTGCAAAACAAAATATTGAAACCAAAGACCTTAAAGCTGCAATTAGACCAAATTTATTAACAAAATGTTAATAACTCAATCCTTTTAGATTATATTAGATTGAACATAACTTATCATACACATGATGAACATGTGTGTTTGTCAACTTGCGTTCAATCTAATAGAATTTATAAGGATTAAGTTATTAACATTTTGTTAATAACTTTGGTGTAAACCCAGCTTTTGAGTTTAAGCCACCAGCTGATTAAATTGAGTTTAAACTTTGACTGTGCAAACGGCCCTAAGAGAAATGCCAAACCGTCGACTTGAATCTTAGACCTCACTTCGTTCGGTCAATTATTAGAAAAAATGTAGAATTATAATTGCAGAATAATTCTACGAGGATGTAGATGGAAATAGATTGGAAGTTGCATTCGTTTAAATGCTAATTAATGAATAATTATTATTAAACGAAAATCCCAATTAAATGCTGTAATTCACCCCGAAGACTTCTGCTACTGCAAATAATGACAACAGGGTAAACAGCTAGATGGAAATTCGATGAGAGCTACTGTACAAAAATTATTTGTCAGCCCGGGAATCGAACCCAGTATCTCCTAATTCCTAATTCGAATCAGGAATTCTCCTAATGAGCGCTACTGTACAAAAATTATTTGTCAGCCCGGGAATCAAACCCAGTATCTCCTAATTCCTAATTCGAATCAGGAATTCTCCTAATGAGCGCTACTGTACAAAAATTATTTGTCAGCCCGGGAATCAAACCCAGTATCTCCTAATTCGAATTAGGAAAATTCCTGATTCGAATTAGGAATTAGCAGATACTGGGTTCGATTCCCGGGCTGACAAATAATTTTTGTACAGTAGCACTCATCGAATTTCCATCTAGCTGTTTACCCTGTTTTCAATATTTGCAGTAGCAGAAGTCTTCGGGGCGATTTACAGCATTTAATTGGGATTTTCGTTTAATAATGATGTAGGTATTCTTGAAAATTGGACGTATTGACCGAATGAGGATAGTTTCACACCCATTCGGTTCGGTTCGGTTCGTTTTTGGCAAATTCCGATAAGTGTGAAACGAAGATTAGGTTTGAATTCGGTACCGAATAGCAACCGCATAGCACCGAACGCCCCCTCCACACGAATAGGTTTCATCATATTCGAATTCGTTGCTAGGGAAACAGGGAAAAACAAAGTCTTTTACACACGCTTGCCTTTTTTGTTTTTATTTCAACCTGATATCGTGATTATCTGTTTCAAAATTTTCCAAGTCAAAATCATATGGTCAATTAATTTCTGTTCACAGGAACATTTCTTTCTCAATGAATAGTTTGAGATGATTATGAATAAGAAGAATAAAAAGAAGAAGCAGAAATCGAAAACTGAGAATAAGTTTGAAAAATCTTTGAAGAAGAGGAAGAAGAAGAAGAACACTGATAGAAAAAGGAAAACTAAAAGAGGAGAGGGTTCAAAGAAAAGAGAAGAAGGTGAAGAAGAAGGAGAAGAAGAGGGAGAAGAAGAAAACGTGGGAGAAGATGAAGAAATAGAAAATCAAATGAAGAAGTGAAAGCGTAAACAGGAGGAGGAGCATCAGGTAAAGAGGGAGAAGATGAAGAAAAGAGAGAAAGCGCAGAAGAAGAATAAGAAGATGGTGATGTAGGAGAAGCAAGAGAAGAAGAAGAAGAAGAAACATCAACAACACTGATAGGAAAAGGAAAACTAGGAGAGAAGGAAAAGAAGGAGTAGGACAAGAATTATGAGAAGAGGGAGAAGTAGAAAAGATTTAGGAGAAGATGAAGAAATAGAAAATTAAATGAAGAAGTGAAAGAATAAAGATGAGGAGGAGGTTCAGGTAAAGAGGGAGAAGATGAAGAAAAAAGAGAAAGCGCAGAAGAAGAATAAGAACATGGTGATGTGGGAGGAGCAACAGAAGAAGTAGTAGTAGTAGTAGAAGAAGAAGAAGAAGAAGAAGAAGAAGAAGAAGAAATAGAAACAATATAGCGTGCACCGTTGAAGCTGAATCTTCCCTCCTTGTAGTTCTAATTTCTATGACATTAGAATAAAATTGTGTGAGTTTAGTATAGTTGACAACATTATAGTGAGGTCCACGTTATAATGGCAGTGGATAAAGATAGAAGAATAGCGATGCCGATTCTCTGCATTAATTAATTATACTTTTACACTGTCAAAAACATAATTGGCATCATCGTGGACCTAGAAAAGGATAGTACCACCGGCTTTGTCGAATGATAGACAAGGATAGCAAAACCAAAGTTGATCAAATACTGTCATTATAACGTGTTCCTCACTGTAGAATACAGACACAAGGGGTCATACAATACAAGGCCACCTTCACTAGACTACTGCTGTTTTGTCAGGTCTCTCTCAATCTCTCTCTCTCTTACTGTCACTCTCTCAATGGCTCTCCTATAATCTCTCTTCTTGTCAATCATTCTCCCATGCTATATCTCTCTTTCTCACTCTCTTTCTATCACCCTCCTATAATCTCTCTTCTTGTCAATCACTATCCCATACTCTCTCTCTTTCTCTCTAAGTATCTCTCTCTCTCTCTCTCTCTCTCTCTGTCAATAATCTCTCCCCTTGTTCAATCTGTCTCCGTGTGTCATACTCTCACTCACTCACTCTCTCTCTTTCTCTTTCTGCGTGTCACACTCATACTCTTTCAATCTCTCTCTCACACACTCACTCAAGTCGTACAACTC
This sequence comes from Nilaparvata lugens, assembly GCF_014356525.2. Lineage (NCBI taxonomy): Eukaryota > Metazoa > Arthropoda > Insecta > Hemiptera > Delphacidae > Nilaparvata > Nilaparvata lugens. The sequence continues at coordinate 5,342,652 of NC_052517.1, read as the reverse complement.
TCTTGATTTCAATATATTTTCAGCTGTTTGATATTTCCGGAACGCGGTGTTGCCAGATTTCTCTGTCCATCTGGTTTGAGAGTTCATTAGGGGAAGCATGATGCTGTCTGCAATAATTGTGACTTCAGTCTGGCAACTTGTTTGTTCTACGTTGGTTGTTATGGAGGTGTTCACGCTGAATGTCTAGCAATTTTTTTGTTTTACGTTGGTTGTTATGGAAGCGTTCAAGTTGGCAGTCTGGCAATTTTTTTTGTTTACGTTGGTTGTTATGGGGGCAAACTGCCTACAGTGCCTTCAGTCATCTTAGAAGGAGGGAAAGAGAGGAGGAGGAGGAGGAGGAGGAGGAGGAAGAAGAAGAAGAAGAAGAAGAAGAAGAAGAAGAAGAAGAAGAAGAAGAAGATGACGAAGTCAGAAGAAGAAGAAGAAGAAGATGACGAAGTCAGAAGAAGTAGGAGAAGAAAAAGCAGGAGATTAAGAAGAAGATTATGTTGATAATGAAGAAGAAGAGGATGATGTTGATAATGAAGAAGAAGAAGAAGAAGAAGAAGAAGAAGAAGACGAAGATGATGATGATGATAATGAAGAAGAATAAGATGATAATGAGGAAAAAGAAAAAGAAGAAGGAGAAGTATAAGAAGTAGATCCAAATACAGATTATAACAAATAAATTATTTAAATATCAAATTATAATAGATTATTTTGTCAACCAACCTGTGAAATCTCGATGAGCGGCATCAATTTTGTTGATTTTGTCAATCAATTCATGGAAGGCGGAGTTGTACTGAATGAGGTTGGCCAAGTCATACTTCAGATTCCCAATTGCCTCCACCGATGACGACATGAGCATATCCTGAGCCTTGTCTACACTCCTCGCCACCTGCACCATACGATCCAGGATTTTCTGGTTTTTCTTTTTCAAAAACGGGGGCAGAATGGTGTCATCGGGCACTATTTTGGTGCCCACCACGTCCCAGATGTTGAGGATGTCGTGCACCACTTCCTTGACGAAGTCCACTGTGTCGACTGCGTCGTCTATGCCGAAGGAAGCTGCAGGAGGTGGTGCTAGGAGAGTCGTTGTCACCAGGAGGCAAAAGGCCACCAAATTGGGTGCCATGTTTTTGAAACCTGTAGGGTTAGATGTGGGTGTTCACACTGGGCAAACTTTTGTAACCTGTAGGATTAGATGGGGGTGTTCACATTGGGAGATTTTTTGAAACTAGTAGGATTAGGTGGAGGTGTTCACATTGGGAGATTTTTTGAAACCTGTAGAATTAAGTGGAGGTGTTCACACAGGGAGATTTTTGAAACCTGTAAGATAAAATGGGGGTGTTCACACTGGGCAAAGTTCTGTAACCTGTAAGAATAGATGGGGATGTTCACATTGGGAGATTTTTTGAAACCTGTAGGATTAGGTGGAGGTGTTCTCATAGGGTGATATTTTGAAATATATTGATATTGTAGTATTAAATTGATGTGTTCACACTGGAATATATTTGAAACCTGTAGTTTTGAATGGGTGTCCACACAGGGTGATTTTTTTAAAACCTGTAGGAGTAGATGGGGGTGTTCACATTGGGAGATTTTTTGAAACCTGTACGATTAGATAGGGGTTTTCATACTACGGAGCTCCTGAAATTTTTCCAGAAATGAGACTCATCTCAGTTGATGGGGCTTATAAATAGCTATCCATGATATAAATTTGAAGAAAATCGTTAGAGCGGTTTTCGAGAAAACCGTGA